>NC_058411.1:9306538-9308719 GCF_002201575.2 Neomonachus schauinslandi | reverse complement strand
GGGGGGAGAGAGACTTCAGGAGAGGTCGCTCTTCTGTCTGGTGACTGCACAAACATTTCCCTCTGCCCCTGTTTGGTCAACAATTGGTGTGTCTTCCTCCAATCCCTTTTCTTTCTTTCCTAAAAGATTCCCCTACATCCTCTGATCCTCTCTTTGGATCACAGAATCTCGCAGGAGGAAGGAGGATGAAGTTCCACCTCTTTGTTTTATAAATGGAGAAACCTCTTTGTTTTATAAATGGAGAAACTGAGACCAGTGAAGATACAAGTCTCATGCAAGGTCACACAGTGAGTTAACGGCATCATTATCATCCTCACCATTGTCATTGTCATCTCCACCACAACCATCACCACCACCACCATCACACCATCATCACCATCACCACCACCACCATCACTACCATTACCCTCATCACCATCATCACCAACAAAGTCACCACCACCATCACCACCACCACTGCCATCAATGTAATCACTATCATTACCACCATCACCACCATGATCACAACCACCATCATCACCATCACCACCACCACCATCGGCACCATCATCACCACCACCACCACCACCATCACCACCACCACCATCACCACCACCACCATCACCACCACCACCATCATCATCATCACCACCACCACTGCCATCAACATAATCACTATCATTACCATTATCGCCACCATGATCACAACCATCATCATCACCATCACCACCACCAACAATCAGGCCTTTTACTGTCTAAGTCCCATCCATGTCTTGAAGACGGTTACACATCCATTGCCAGCTGCGCCCCACCCAAAGTGAGGGGAAAGGGTGCCTCTCTTAGCTGCATTGCCATTATTCCTCTTTCTGAAAGGAAATTCAGACCTTGGAGGCATGAACACCAGAGTAGTTGGGAATTGCCAGGCCAGGCTGGGGATTGATTGCTGGTCCATGGCATGGCAAGGCATGGTGAGGCCATTTGTTCCATGACTGAGCCTGTCCCCTGGATGTCATCATTGTCATGGCCTCACCTCCTCACAACTGCTTCCCTGGAAGCCCCCCCCCCCCCCCCGCCCCACGCTGAGCATGGAATCTGCTTGAGATTCTCTCTCTCACACTCCCTCTGCCCCTCCAGGGCATGTGTCTGGCCCTGTGCTAAGAAACAGAAGAACCCAACAGCGGTGTGGCCATGGTGACTTTTGTGCAAGGTCATACAGCTGCTAAGTGGCACAATCCAGGTTCAAACCCAGTCCTGCCTGACTCCCCATGACTTAATCAACTGCTGCAAAAGCCAAACAATGAAATAAATGAAGACGTGGTAGGAATTTCTGTCCCTGAATTTCTCAGGTCATTGAGCTGGAGGGAGGTGGAAGACAGGGCAAAGGAAGAGGGCTGGAGCCAGGTGACAGCTGTGATGGGCCAGCTGAGGAGCCAAGGGAGGAGGGTGCGAGGTGGTGAGTGGAGAAAGACAGGAGCACAAAGCCATCTGAGGCCTGGGCATGGGCCAACAGCTGCACAGAACAGGCTCAGCAGGACAGGAAGGCTAAGGATGGGGCTGCCACCTGGGGGCCATGAGAAAGGTGCAGGCAGGCCAGGAGGAGTGGCAGAAGCCAGATGATGGCCATGCAGGGATGGTGAAGAGAGGCAATTCTAAGGGAGAAGTGAGCAGAAGGGAGGAGGAGGATGGGTCCTGACATTTCTAGAGAAGGAGAAAAACAGGTACATCAACCCAGCAAAGAAAAGCAGAGGAAACAGTGAGTCTGCTGTGCCCAGGCTGGGCTTGGGAAAAGCTGGGTAGGCATTGGGAAAGTCAGTCTGGGCTTAAAGTCAGAGCCAGAATGTCCATTCAGGATCCACTCTGCACATTCATTGAATAAATATGTACTAAAAAGCTCTGGTTTTGGGCTCCGGACTAGACACTCAGGGAGGCAATGATGGTTTGTAATGGTCCTTGCACTGCAGTTCAGACTGCCCCCATCCCGAGCACCAGGGATGATGGTGAAGCAGTTTCTCACCTTTTCCTTCCTCTGATAAGATCCAGGATGCCCCTCCCCCCACTCGTGTGTGCGCTCGCTCGCTCTCTGTGTCAAAGAAAGAAAGAAAAAGAAAGAAAGAAGGAAGGAAAGGAGGAAGGGAGGGAGGGAGGGAGGGAGGATGGAAGGAAGGAAGGAAGGAAGGAAGGAAGGAAGGAAGGAAGGAAGGA
>NC_058411.1:9278238-9306528 GCF_002201575.2 Neomonachus schauinslandi | reverse complement strand
GGAAGGAAGGAAGGAAGGAAGGAAGGAAGGAAGGAAGGAAGGAAGGAAGGAAAGGGAGGGAGGGAAGGAGGGAGGAAGAAAGAAAGAAAATGGTCTGAGGGAGGGAAGGAAGGATTATGCTGGAAGGTCTGAATGCCCTATATGGCTGTCACACTGCATGGTTGCAAGAGCATGAGGATTGGGGAGGAGAGAGGAGGGAGGAAGGTCTAGTCTGAGCATTCCCTGAAGAGGGCAGAGGAAACACCCATCATAGCCCCAGCCCCTAAAATCTGACCAATCCCAGAGTCTGGGCTGCATCTCTACATCCTGCGGGGGGATTAGGGTTTTAGCTGCCAACTCTCCTGACAGGCCACTCCTTCTTCCAGATGCCTCTCACTGGAGCTCCTTAGGTGGAGTCGGCAGGCTCACGCATGCGAGGTCCCAGTGCCCTGATCTCCATGGGGACAGCCACATTGGCAGTGCCCCCTTCAGGATGTGCTCTCCTGGACAGGCTCCTTAGCATGTAATTCCCCAGCCTCCGCTCTTCCAGTCCACGGCCCCCTTGCCATGTCCTCTTCCCCACCCTCCAACCTCCCCGCCACCGCCTTGACATTTGCAGCCTGACACTTTGAAATGTAGGTCCAACTTCGGCTGGGTTTGGCCAGAAAATATTCATCCATCACAGCTGCATCTTTGGAAGGAGAATGAAATTCACAAACCCTCGTCCAAGAGCCTCCCAGCAAGCAAGAAGGCTGTGTTCACTGCCCTCGCCAGAGTGACGAGCAAAGGGACACAGATGACTTCAAGTCATCCAAGGGCCCCCATGCCTGTCAGAGCAAGTCTGACAACACAGGCAGCCAGGCTGCCTTCCCCACCACCACCATCCCCATCATCACCATCACCACCACCACCACCGTCACCATCATCATCACCATCACCATCATCATCACCATCATCATCACCATCACCACCATCGTCAGTCATCATCATCACCACCCCCACCACCACCGCTGCCATCAATATAATCACTATCATTACCACCATCACCACCATGATCATCACCACCATCACCGCCACCATCACCATCATTACCATTATCACCATCACCATCATCACTGTCATCATCACCACCACCACTGCCATCAATATAATCACTATCACCACCATGATCACCATCATCAACACCATCTTCACCCTCACCATCATGACCAGCACCACTGACATCAACATAATCATTATCATTACCACCATCACCTCCATTTCTTTGGTCCAGATGTTTCTTGTCACCACATTGTTCTGTTTGCCTCTGTGCACCACTCCCCCGGCTGCACTGGCATCACCTCCATGGCAGGAGCCACCAACCCCTGTGGTATCCATCGCGCAGTAGATGCTGAGCAACCAAGTAAGATACGCTTGATTACTATGCTTATCAGTTATTTAATAAAGATACTCATTGTCAAATAATCATTAAACCATTCCAAGTTCTAATTAAAAATAAAAATCAAGCAACCTAACTTTTGAAACTTGTGGATGAAGCTTTGGGATCTGCTCCTCCATTCTGCTTTCTCATTCATTCAACAGACTGTGGCCGCCCCAGGCGAATCAGAGATGATCCCGAGCTCAGCCCCCAAGCTGACAGTAGGTCTCCAGGAATGCAGAGTAAGACTGATAACATGTGACAGCTGTATATGGTAGGTGAACTCAGGAAATCGTTCTACCAAGATGAGGAATCCAGGAAGGCTTCCCAGAGGAGGGCCTGGCTGCCTTGAATGCTGGGCAGGGCGGACCACATGGAGAGAGAAGATGGTTCAGCAGAGCAGGGGCATGGAGATTGAGGCCATGACAGTGGGAGTGTGTGGGGAGGCTGGGAGTGTATGGATTTGCTTGTTTGGGGCCTGGGGGGCAACTACCAACCTGTTCATAACTCATAGACCAAGCTAGGCTGTTAGGCTGATGGGATCCTGGAGTGTCCTGATCACATCATCATCTCAAATCAGGAGTCTTTCTGGGCAGCATTCCCAGCCCTTAAACCATCCGGCACTAGCGCCCAACGGACTTCCGGAGTCCGAGCTCTGCTGGGGAGACCTCGCTGCCACGGCTGTCCTAAAGTCACCGTGCCCAGCCTCAGGGGCCACGTCCCTTCCAAGGTACCCCCCTGATTCCACCTCTACCCACCTCCCCCAGAACCCATCGCTGCCTTCACTCTAGCTCTGTGACTCCCTTGGTCCCTTCCTGGGGGTGCAAATCGTGTTCTGGTCAGTCAGTCAGATATTCAAACTCAGGAAATTCCGGCAGAGAAGGTAGCCCAAACAAAGGCTGGAGGCGCATTCGGATCATGGTGGGAAGTTGGGTGCGGTGAAGTGGAGGTGCATGAGGGTGCAGCACGTGGGGGGGGTGGCTGCAGAGGACACGGAATTCCTAGGACTGGATCAGGACAGACCACCAACATAGTGCCCAAGGGGGTAAACACCGTCCCTCCCAGCCCCGAGAATGCAGCGCACGTGGGAAGCCATCAGCAGATGGTGGCTGCTCACCCACCTGGATGGCACACACCTTGAGGTGACGCCACCCTCCAAAAACACTGAGGCATCTCCTAAAGGGTTTTCTAACGGACAACACCACGAGGAGCTCTCCGGCTGGACCCAGCTTAACCCTCCCTCTCCCCTCCTTTCCAAGGCTCCAAGGATGCCATCCTACCAGCCATCAGTTTTTTTGTTTTTTCTTTTCATTCATTCGCTCACTGATCATTATCCTCCGCCCTTCCGACGCTTCAGACAGGCCGTCCGTTTAATTTCGTAAAACTGAACAGCGCGCTCGGTTCTTTCAGGACGCGTGATATGTTCTGGGGAATGTTTTTCAGAGCAGTGAAAAATTTAATTTTTTCCCCCAGCATTGAGATGTGTCAAACATAATTTATGCCTGGACATAATTCATCCCTAAAGATAAATATTGAAACCCAAGAGAGGAGAGACGGCTGCAGAATTTCCAGGGGCAGGAGGGTAGGAAAGGGGGTCTCCCTTCCTGATCCCACCACCGGAGAGGTGAAAAAAAGTGTAAACGAAACAAAAGTAAAGTAGCTAACTCCAGGTCTGTTCCCAGTCTCCTTCTAGAACTGCTGCAGACTTTTTTTTTTTTTTTTTTACAGGCCTCTTTTGTGTCTGTTGAACTGTTGCTCTGTCTTGCATAAAATCTCCTGCAATAGAAGTCCTCAATTAAAGTCACCTGCTGGTCTTTGTCAGCTGAGCTTGACGCTGTCAAATCATGCAGAGCTCCTTAAGCCAATACAAGTCATTAAGGAGGAGGTGAATTAGAGATCCGACATGGCGGACAGGAGCCATCCATAATCAATTGATATCTTCCTCTGCTGGAGGCGGGGTCTCGGGGAGCCCCCTCCCCACTCACCTCCTCTGCAGGGGCCGCTACCCCTGGATCTAATTAGGCTGAGGCTCAGCAGGTCCGAGGCTGCGCTGAAAGGCCATCAGTAGGCGAGCCCATTAATAACTCGCCGGTGCCCTGCGGATTGTAATTGTCAGGCTGCAATTTACAGTAATCCTCCGATGCAAAAGTCTAAACCGCTGCAGCTGATTGGAAATTCATACACCCATTTGAAAGAGAAAAACACAAGATGCACGGGTTAAAAGGTCACAGCATGCAAGTGTGTGTGCTGAGTGACAGACATTTTAGTACTAGCCTGGGACCATATTTTAAAAGGTCACTGAAAACTCTTGGCTTGGGCCCTCTGACAAACAATGAACGTTCCATATATTTATTTGCCATCTCTTTGTTTTTACAGCAAGCAGAATAAATGAGTTAAATGACGTTGTGCGGGCCTGCATATTGTCAGCACAGGTTATAAGTCACTATTAAACTCCATCAAATCAAACCAAACCCGGTCAAGGCAATGAGACTAAAAGTTATTTGCATTCCTTCTGTCATAAAAAATCATATCCCCTTACTCAAGACTTTCGTTTCTTTATTAAATGCAGCCACAAGAGTATTTCAGGTCTGGCAATATAAGCTCAGGAAAACCTTCTCGGTATAACTCAGTGTAACAGCTTAGACCCGATTCCACTAAAAAGTCCCAGTTGAGTGTATCTGGGCACTCAATCAAGACATACATATTACTTTTAAATAAGATTAGCCTTTATATTTTGCTGCTTAAGTTAAAACTTTTCATGTCATTCTCTACTTTTATGTAAACTCCAACATAATTCTGTTTTAGCAAAATACTTCAAACAAATTAAAAACCTCAAGTCGAACGTGTCCTTAACAAAAACTTTCTTAATGGCATCGCAATGTGTTTGCTGACACTAAAACACTTTTAAATAAGATGGATTTTCCCTCCATTTCCCTGCATTTGTAATTACGGCTGCTCGGAGCGCGCCTTCGGTTACAATGGCAAAAGCAGCTATCTGTGCTCCAGATATGATTTGACCAATAGCTTACTGGTGACCCACAGCAACTATGAAAAAACGTGTCTTTCCCTATCTGCCTCCTGTTGGGTTCTCCGGTAGTTGTGAAATGGAAAGTGATCAACGGGGACGTTTAGGAGGGGGAGGGGTACCGGGAAGCCAGCGGGTAGGTGGGAAGGAGGGGGTCGTGGCCCTGAATGGACCTCATGTGGGAAATCACAGAGTTGTTGATCACAGTGTCTTTGTGATCCCAATGAAGGGCTGAGAGGAGATCAGAATCAAAGTCAACGACTGGACCCTGCATCCATTCCTAATCCGAAAAAGATGTCAGTGGCCATTATGAAGCGTGCGGGGATTTGGAAAGGCAACTGTTTTGAAAAGTGAACTGTAAGCAATTTGAGTGCCCGCTCGGGTCACTGATCAAATCAAAGGGCATGGAAGATTTGTCTGTGGTGTCTTCACGTTTACAAGTGCTCAGGGTATTTGGCGGTATCTTCAGCCCGAAGTAGAACCACAGATTAGTACTCCCCACATCTGCAGGAGTACTCTTCCCTCAGGTCCTGCCTGCCTGCCCGAGCAACCCCCAGATTTCCCACACGTTATCTCATCGAGGCCAACAAGATCCTTCCAAGACAGGTAGGAATTATCCTTCCCATTTGACAGCCATCCAAGGGAAAAGCTCAAAAGTATGAAACGTGTCTAAGGTCACATCTGTGGTGTGCCAGGCAGAATTCCAAGATAGCCCTGATCATCCCCACCCCTCGGTGTACACGCTGTATATAACACCCTCCCCTTGCGTGTGGGCAACATGATGGGATGTCACTGTCATAGTTAGGTTATGTTATATGACAAAGGTGAAATGATTTTGCAGATGTAATTAAGGTCCCTAATCAGTTGACCCTAAACTAATCAAACTGCATGTTATCCTAGGTGGGCCTGACCTAATCAGGTGAGCTCTTAAACAAGAAAAAACAAAAAATGGATCCAAGCCTTCCCTGAAAAGAGACTGAAGTGGGAAAGCTCTCCTGCCAGCCTCGAAGAAGCAAGCTCCCAGAAGCTCTGCACCTGAAAGAAATGAATTCTGCCAACAACCATGTGAGCTTGGAAGGATCCTGAGCCCAGATGACACCATGGCCCAGGCAACACCTTGTGAGGCACTGAGCAGGGAACCCAGCTAAGCTGTGCCTAGATTCTGGACCCATAGAAACCTGGGGGTAACAAATGCATACTGTTTTGAGCCATCAAATGTATGTTAATCTGTTACCCAGCAATAGAAAACAAGTCCACACGGCTTGTGATGCACTCGGGGCCCCCTGGCCACCAACCTAGTAGATGTACCCCAACATCCACACCGTGGTCATATTTCAACCCCATATGTACACTCTTTTCTAATATTTGCAGTCTAAACATCGAATATAAACTTACTTTTAAGTAGCTTGTATCCTACCATTTTCTAATCCTAAAATACATTCTTAAATATACTAAAATCTGCTTCTTGATTTGGTTATTACTTTGAAATTGTCTAAGGGCTGTCTTATAATACAAAAAAAGAGCCTATAATACCGTTTCCTTTTTCATTTCAAAGTCCCACAAACAGCAGAGTACTTGACACCAATATGAAATTTTCTTGGTAAGCCCATAAAAATTAGTACCTTATGAGAAAAGTCGTACCTTTAAAAACACCTGACTAAATATTTCATAAGTGCAACACACAGCAAATTCCTACAGTAGATTCACTGGATTTACAACCATCAAACTATATTAAACTTACAATATCAAGATTTATCACCTATTAAATGGAGTCTCGTTTTAGTAATATCTTGCATTTGATCCCAAAGGATCTCAAATACCTTCGACCCTTCACCAGGGCACTCCACCGTAATTCATAACGAGGTAACAGAAACCCTCACTGTAAGGCCCCACTGCTACATTTGGGGATTAGCTCACCTATCAAAGAAAGGTAGCCAGATCTGGGGTGGAAGGCAGCGGCTGCTTTACAGAGTGCAGAAACGGTACCGCGATCCAGACCGGGCGGGGGGGGGGATCCACCCAGGGGACCACATATGCAGAGTTGGAGGGTCCTCTAGCAGACTGTCCCAGGGGTTTACAAACATTAATTTTTGGCAGAACCCCTTCTTCCAACACAACTGTTGTAACAGAGTTCAATAAATAAAGGAGATAAACCTGGAGCGGCTCTGGCTAAGGTGGGAAGAAAGGAGACCCCAGCCCCACCCAGCCTCCTGCACCACATGGTGGAAGACCGTTTCCACTCTTGCAGTTCCTCACGCTGGCTGCCCGTCAAGATCCACCTAGGCCCCACCCCAGAGATTCTGACTTTGTTGTGATTCTAACTCAGATTTGCTGGTCTGGCCGAACCCCCCCACATACCCCCACTTTGTGTTTGAGGAACCTGAGACTCAGAGCAGAAGGGTTGTGCTTAAGGAAGTCAAGGTTTAAAACTACAGCCCAGAAAAATATAGCCTGCTCTCAGAATGTGTGCAGGGATGTCATCATCCGCGTTGAAGCTGTAAATTTGAGTTAAAATGTGAGTTAATTTTGAAGATTTATAGTGATCGCATACCTTAAATAATTCCTCAGAAACATGCAGGGCTTTATGATGTAGGCAAATAACAGGAATAGCAAAGAATAACATGGTCTACTGAAAAGACTGCACGTGTCCAAGGCACCGTGGACCAACTACTGTTGGTTCTATATAGACATCCTATAAGAACTTCTATGCATCCTTCAAAACCCAGTTCAAGCACTACCGTCCCAGTAAACCATCCCAGTAATCCTCCAGCCTTCTTCTACTCTGCCTGGTCAGCCCTTTATCGGAGGGGACACTGGACTGAAATGAATTGGTTATACTCACTTGTCACCGCCATAACTTGAGCCCTGAATTCAGGCCCTGTGTTTTGTTCATTTTCAGGGATGTCTTCAGCGTCCCCGCTTTTCTCTGCTCATCTGTAAGATGAGAACAGCAGTAGCACCTACTCTTCCCTGAGACACAGGGAAAGTGCTCGGGGACAGGAAGCACTCAGTAAATGTTATCCATCACTATTATTTAAACTTGGCCGCGCCACTCCGCCTTGCACTTGATTACATTACCCTGTTTTATTGTCTGCCCAGCAAATACCATTCTCCAAAACGATCAGCTTTCTTTAAATCTGTCTGCCCCTCTGCACTGGCACCCCCCCCAGAATATAAGCTTCTGTGACCATGAACGTGAGGGACTTCTCTGACTGGACCTCACTCACTTCCCGGTGCCCAGAGGGCCCCGACCACAGGGGATGCTGAATCAATGTTCATGGATGGATGCACAGATGATGTGTCAAGCAGAAGAGCGAGGACATGAGCTCGGCTTCTAGGAATCTACGGTCTTACCCAGCCATGGTTCCTACTGCTTCTGCATTTGCAAATTGAATGTTTGTAGCTTTGAGTATCAACCGTTAGCAGATCCCATGGGCCAACTCCTTCACTGCACAGGAGGAGACAGAGGCCACGGGAGGCTAATGACTTGGCCAGGGGGCGACAGACCTCGGCTGCGGTGCCGACTCCTGGACACCGGCTGCCTGGCTCCTTTGGGCATCCCTGGTACAGGAGGGTTAAAGTTGGCTCACCCCAGGGGCGTGTCTGGGACTTAGGAATGCCAGATGCCTCGAAATGCTCAGACCGCTGGTTGACAGTACCTCCCCTTTGTCAACAAAATTGGTTTTAGTGAGCCTTACTTCTGGAAAGCCTAGATTTTCTATTTATAAACATAACCTCAAGTTGGAATTCTGGCTTGTTAAGAAGACTGATTCAGCCCTTTATTCCCAAATAGGTAAATATAAGTAAAAATAACTAACCACCAAACAAAACCCAAAGTGGCCTTACAGCTCTTAAGAGAACTTAAAGCTCAAACACGCTTTCCCATAAAAGCAACTTCTGTCCCACTGTGTCTGCCCACATTGGAGCCCGGGCTCTCAAAGGGAGAAAACAAAGAGCGCCACACCCTCTGTCGCTGTGAAGTGTGGCCCTACCCATTTATCACGCTGGCCTCGGCAGCAAAAGCCAGCGCCAAGTTCAAAGATGTGACTCGAGTGCTATCTGCCTCAAGCACCACCTTACTCATCTAGGTCGGCCCGACGCCCAGTACTTAGTAGCTGCTTAATAAATATATTCTGGACCAAGAGTGCCGATGCGTTCGTTACAGCCCATCTTGTTCCCTGAAGGATCTGTGGCAACAGCACAAGAGTGACAGATGCTGTTACAGGACAGGATGGAGGCGCTGGGGGGATGAGAAGCTGCACACACCAGGATCTGTCCCCAGACAACAACTACGGTGGATTTGGCCAGGGCCTGTCTTCCCGAGGATCCACTAGGATGTTAACTGCCTGTAACAAGGACAAAAGCGTCATATTCTTCATTGCTCTGCTCCCACCACCCAGGAGAGTGCCTGCACACAGCAGGTGCTGGATAAATGAGGGAACAGATGAACTGGAGGTCTATCAGAAATCTGGCTCGGAGTGGCCCAGTAGTCCAAGCAAAAAGGGGAAAGATCCACTACAACATTCAGTGTCCATTTAGACTGAATATTCAGGAAAAGAGCGGGCTCTGTGAGGTCTATTTCTCTACTGGGTCTTTAACCCCACGTGAACCAAAGGTGTCCAAATGACCAAGAGGCCCAGCCCTCACCCCAGACTAGGACACAATATGTAGGAGAGACCCAGGTCTGGGGCGCCTGGGTGGCTCAGTTGGTTAAGCGGCCGACTCTTGATTTCGGCTCAGGTCACGATCTCAGGGTCAGGAGATCGAGCTCTGTGTCGGGCTCCCCGAATCTCGAGATTCTCTCTCCCTTTTCCTTCTGTCCCTCCCCCCACACATGCTCGCCAGCACACGCGCTCACTCTAAAATAAAATCTCCAAAAAAAAAAAAGGAAAAAAAAAGGTGACCCAGGTCCTATAGGTCCTGTTCTCCTTGGAGAAAACATGGTAAAAAGCAGGGATTTTCCCCATGTGGTGCTGGCTCCACTCCCCCACTCCCACAGCCCTCCTGATCCCGTACTTCATGTCTCCTGAAGAATCACCGACGTCTACGGATGGCAGATCGAGAACAGCGCAGCAGTGAACTGAGATCAGCATCTACTGTATAGTCCAGAAGCTTTTGAGACTCGGGCCATGGGGTGGTGGTTGCCTTCCAGTAGCTCACAGACATGAGGAGAAGTGGTGAGGACCAAAGGATGGGCACAGGCTGCAAGGTGGTGGGACGGAGGTGTCCTGGGGGGCTAAGTGCCCAGCTATGTCTGCAAGGATGGGTAGTGTTGGGTGAGTAAAGGAGGAGGTGGGGAGGGCCAGGATAGTTTTAGGCAGAGTCAACAACACCTAGAAAGGCCTCTCGAAAAGCTGCAGACTTGGGCTTATAGGGAAGACAATGTCCATCAACCTGAGATGGGCAAGGTGCACCCCTCTGAAGGAGGCAAACTTCACTCCTCTGTGCTTCGCTTTCCCCATCTGAAAAGGGGGGATCGCAGCAGTTACAATTAGCATTTATTATGGGCTTGTGACATGCGGGGCACTGCGCCCAGCACTGTACATCAAGTGTCACTTGAATCCAAATGACGCTGTTTCCCACTGTAGAGGCAAGGACACGAGGCTAAGAGTGGTTAACAACTTACCCAAAGTCACACAGTGCAGGAAACTAGGCGGGCTGACTCTAGTTCTCAGTGTGAACCTCCAAAAGGAATCATTTCCATACTTGTGGTGAGGAGCAAATGGCATAAAATGTGTACAACATTCAGCAACGACCAGGCCCCAAGTACTGTTCAGTAAGCCGCGGCTATCACGGGCCCACAAGCCCTGTAAGAAAGCCTTGAGGTCAACGTGTTTTGCAATTCAGAATGTCTCAACAGAGTAAAAGGCAACCCACAGAATGGGAGAATATACTTGCAAATCACAAATCTGCTAAGGGCTTAATATTCAGAACACATAGGGAACTCTCACAACTCACCACCACCAGAAAAAAACCAAGTCAAAAAGTGACAAAGGACCTGAAGAGACATTTCTCCAAAGAAGATACACGATGGCCAATAAGCACATGAAAAGATGCTCCAGATCACTGATAATTAGAGAAAAGCAAATCAAAAGTACGAGATGCCACCTCTCACCCCTTAGTATAGATATTACAGAAAACCAACAAACTGGAAACAGGTGTGGGTGAGGACGTGGAGAAACTGGAAGCCTTCTCCACCGCCGACCAGGTCACATGGTGCAGTACGCGGGGAAGTAGGATGGCGGCTCCTCAAAAAATCACAGATACAATTCCCGTACGACCCAGCAATTCTACTTCTGGAATATAGACGCTGGGGACTTGAAAGCAGGGACCCAAGCAGGTATGCGTATGCCAATATTCGAAGCAATGCTCTCCACAAGAGCCAAAAGGTGTGAAGCACCCCAGGCATCCACGGGCAAATGGAGGGTAAACAAACTGCGGCATGTATATACGTTGGAGTACTACTCGGCCTAAAAAAGGAAGGAAATTCTGACACCTGCTTCAGGATGGATGGACCTTGAGGCCCTTACGCTGAGGGAAATAATTATGTCTGTTGTCAAAGGACAAATACTGTCTGATTCTACTTCTATCAAGTACCTCGAACAGTGGAATTCACAGAGACCAAAAGCAGATTGGCGGCTGCCAGGAGCTTGGGGAGGGAGGCAAGGGAAGTTAGTGTTTCGCCGATGCAAGGTTGCAGTTCTGGATGGAGAAAAAGTTCTGGGGATGGACGGTGGTGATGGTTGCACAACAATGTCGACGTGTTTAACGCTTCTAAGCCGTATGCTGAAAAATGGCCGAAATGTTGTTTTATGTGTAAGTAACCACGAAACGAAGAAAGAGGAGAAAGGTCGAAGGGTTCCCCACACATTGCCTGGCCTGCCCACCTAGCATGAGTGCAGGCCCTTGCTCCCAGCACCTTCACAAGGACCACAGATCCGTTTGCAACGCAGCCGGTTCTGAAGCAGCATTTACCATCCCATCTAAAGCATGCGGTATGTTATGCCTCTGGATCTGCAAAAAGAAAAAACTTCCCTTCCATCTGGATTCTTTTCACGCACATCATGATCTGCAAACTGATCTTCCTGGCCTGGCTGTTCTCTGTTGCTAGCCAGGGGAGGGCAGGGTCCCAGTGGCAGAAAGACGTTGTGGCACTGATGCTTGGCCTGCACTATCCGGTGACTTCTGGGCCATAACACCAGCACGCACAAGCCTGTGGTGCTGACCCCAATTCCTCACGACTAAAATACATAGACTTTTTCTCCTTTAGTTTAGAGAAGTTGGAAGGAAGAAAAAGGAAGGGATTAATCCGGACTGTAACAGAAAACTAAACATTTTTTTCTCCTTCTAAGAGACTTATACTTACCATCCTGTTCTGCAGCCAAGTCACTACTATTAGTCCTTAGTTTACTAAGTTACAAAAAGATTGGGTCAAATCTTGAAAGACAGAATTCTTGCTTAACCAACAATATTAGGAGTATGTCCTAAAAACCTGGAAGCTGAACATTCTGTCCACTTGATTTTAGAATAACCAAATTCGCTTAAGGAATGTGTCAAATGCATCATGTATAATCCAGGAGCCGGCACGCATCAGTCAATATGGCAGAATTTCAGAAAAACACACCACTATTATTCAAATCTCGAAAAGAAAAAGGCAACTGCTACTATACAACTCTACCGGTAAACGTGAAGCAGAATTCAGTCAGCAAAACTTTTATCATATTAAAATAGGCATTTTCATAGGACCATGGAATCAGAACACTTGAAAGATCATGTCTGCTACAACCATCTCAGTGTGATCACCCGCTTGAACGGAACCAAAATGAGAAAAGAAAAAGATAGAAGGACACAGGATGAACAGACCATAACTTTATTGGAGCTTGACTCTGCTACAATTATTACAAAACAAACAACTAAAGGTAATTGGGGCCCATAAGGTGCAGGCTGCCCGTTCCTGCAGCACAATTACTGTATGAATGGGTTACAGTATGTTCCTTAGAACAGCTGCAGCATGTGATGGTAAATAGGTTACTGTCAATCAAATTATGTTAGTTTTTCTTGATTTTAGTCATTTCCCCTCCCTCTATTTACAGCAGAAAAGCCACAAAGTTTACTTGCTGTTCACCTTTGCGTTTTTGCTAGGTAACCTGCTGATGCAGTGAATTCTGAGTGCATCTATAAAATTTAAATTGTCTGTGGTTGATGTCCAAATAAAAACGGACCAGGAAAAAAAAACAAAACACTTAATGATTGAAATATATTTACAAGTTAGTTCTGAAAGACCATTTTCACTGCTAGTGGAAAACCACAATGCAAGTCTCAATGCAAGTTCCCGCGAGATCGCTCCTGGCGGCTCCAACAACTGGTAAAATCGCTTTATTATGCTTGGTCTTAAACGTATCTTAAAAGCTTTTCATGTACAATATAAAATAAAGAAATTTATTTGGAAATACTTAAATTCCTGAAAAGTAATCAGTGGTTGAAAAAATACACCTATTGAAATGCAATTAAACTGACCATCTAGGTACCGACCGCCAGGAACACGAGCTGGGCGAGGGCTTGGGCAGAATCTCAGATGCGGTTTCAATAAAGATATCCAGGTCTCAGTTTGGTGGCTTAGATCTTGTGTGAAAGGATCAAATACCCTAAGAGAGGAAGATGGAGAGCCTGCCATCGGCCGGGCCCTCAGACCGCACAGTGGTTGGGCTGGGTGTCGGGCACTCCCTGCACCCCAGTCTCCGTCGGACTGGGAACGACCTGGAAGGGTGTGGTGCTGGGTGAAGGGCCGTCTTTATAAGCCGCCGAGCAGCCTCGGGGCCTCTCGCTAGTTAGGGAGGGAAGTCCGAATCGTTCTGAGGGCAAGCTATTATGAAGAACGTTAAACTATTAGTAGTTTAAGAGATCATTACAGGAGTGTTAGAAGTCATTCTAAATTTAATCACTTCACATGACGTTAAAAGAAAGAGAAAAAGAAGTAACAAAACATATTTAAAAAAAAAAACATAATTAAGAGTTCAGTTAACAAATCTTTGTCATACTTTCACAAACAGTAAAAATGCCACAGACAAAAATGACCTATTTAAGTTGTGCAAGTATATGACACATTGCAGGCATTATAATTATCTTTTTCAAATCCGGTAAATCAAAACAGCAGCGAGGCCAAACCACATCTTTTTTCCTCTCCGTTAAGCATATTTTCCTTGAAATGAGGTAAAGCATGGTACCAAGTGCAATGCTTATCTGTGCTACACGAACAGAACAGAGGGGGAACAAAGCTATTACACAACGCAGCATAGTTAGGACTGTTGAAAGTATATCATAGAGGAAATCAAAAATCTTTACAATGAAGGTTCATGCCGACTAACCGCCACACAATCATCATAAGGAACTTCGCAGTTGTCAAGACACACTTCCCCAGCCCTTCACACACGTGCCTGAGGCACCACGACACCTCCCACCCAGCAGGGCCTCCGTATTACCTTCGGTCTCACGTTGCAATCACAGGAACAAAAGGGTGACACACACAGGGGTGGAAAGGGGGGCCACATAGAGTGATTTTCTTCCTTAGTTAATGGATGCAAAACATTTCAACAAGCTAAACTGGGGGAACTTTACAGCATTAAAAATCAGCAGCACGAAAGCGTTCATAACCATCTCGGTATGTCTCACTCAGAGTTTTTATTTTTTTAACTTAGTAACCAGGGGATCACAGAATGCGTCCAAGTGTGAGTCACAAATTAAAATTAGCTATCTTTCTCCAACAACAAAAAAATGAAATAGCTAAAGTTTGCCGTTGATAAAACATTTTGAATGGTAGCAGGATATTTGAACCCCTGAGAATGTATGACCTAATCATATCCAAGTCTGAACTTTTTCGTATTAACAAAAAAATACTCTTCTTAAGGTTACAAAATATATTGAGGCATTTTTCTCCCAATGGGAATTGTAACTGTGAAACAATCTGGTTTTGGTGCCAGGAGGCGAGAGAATCCCTTAACACTGGGATTAGTGCATTAGACACAACACAAAGCCCTAAGCTCCTGGCATCAGGTAGTTTATAACTTAAGAAGAGATCTGCGATCTAACTTGATCACGATCACCCTCACACGTAAAATTCACATCCAGCCTTACTTGTTAATTGTACACGTTTACAGTTAATATAATTCAAGAACTGCTTGGTTTTAACTTGCTAGGAGATCTCACGCTGAGGTTTTAAAAAAAAACAAACAAACAGAAATCTAAGGTTCCCAATCAGAAATATTTTAAAAATGAGCCTACCCAAATTAATTTGCTCAAAATCTCATTTAATAATTTAGATTGCAATTTAAATGTAAGATTGGAGACAACAAATAACATTGGAGAAGCTTAACATCCCCTTCACTCAGGTCTCCTTAGAAAGCGGAGCTGACAGTTTTCTCTGTGCACACGTGCAGAGGTGTTTCTCTGGGGGTGGGTGGTGCAGATAAAGCAAGAAGTACAGTATTCAACTGTAACTGAAAACAAAAAACGCAGCATTACATGAAGCATCGAGTTCAGAATGATGTGCTGGAAAACATTAGACACCTCTGCTCGGCTTTCTTAAACTTCAAGCATAATTAATGGGGCAAATTGCAGCAAACCTCTACTGGTATGTTGGTGGGAGTACAAGACCGACCCACAGCTTTTAAAAAGGTAAATTAAGAGGTATTATAGTTACAGTGCAAAAAAAAAAAAAAAAAATTAAAATTTCAAGCATAATACATAAACATAGCACCAAACGGGGGGAAACGCATGCAAAAGAAAAGAAGAACTGAGGTATTTAAGTGAAGAGTGCCTACAAGTCTAATTAAAGAAACTTCGGCAAATGCCTAAAAATGTCTTTTTTTTTTTTTTCTTCTTTTCCAAAGATGGAAATCATGAGCTTGTTTTCCTAAATTAATGACCTAAATCACAGATGTATCAAGATGACGGCAGTTTGTCGAAAACGTTACACTTCCACGGCATTAACAGCGCAGCTTTGGTAGGTGAAGAATGCACGCAACACTGTGACAAGTACAGTAAGACATTTAAGTGAGAAGACTAAGGGTAAAGGTGCTCTGTTTTGCTTCTTTAAATAAGTAACCAATCACTTATAAAATCTGCAGCATATTTTAGGTGTGATATGTCTAGAGTTTATCTTGTTAGAGCAACAGCCTACAGGGCAAAACTGTTTGCCACAAACAATTTCCATCAGTGGAACTACCTGGCAGGAGGTTTTTAGTAAAACTGGGTATTTAGCCAAAGATCATTTTTATCATGGTGCTTAAAAAAATCCATAGACTACATATATAATATTCTGGTTTTCAAAATGCCTTCAGGACACAGATGACAGAAACTCTAATATATATAATCCTTAATAAGTTAAGTCACAACTACCCTAGTGAGTTGCAAATATCACACTGTCTCAACCTCTAAATGCATAATAAAAGAAGGGAATGTCAAATAGTTTGTTCCAAAAAAGATCAGAAATTAAAGAACATCCATGAGGGTTTTACTTTTAAGGCAAGAACCTTTTGTATGCAAGACTACGTGGCATGAGAGAAAACGAAAATTTGATTCACCAACATGCCAGCCAATGTTCATTAAAAACCTGTCCCTTACTATAGTAAGTGCAATGGCGACCGGGAGACATCCTCTTAGGCAACAGATTGTGGAAAGAAAAGACAGCACGGGCACGCTTCTCCTCTCGCAGACCGCACCATCCTCCTGGGCGCAGCGGCCACGCCGAGGAGGGGAGGGCGCTCCACAGAATCCAGGGGCTGTCTCAGCTGTAAGCTCCTTGGCCTCCTAACGCTAAGCAAAGCTGACGGAAACGGAACTAAAAAACAAAAAGAAAAACAAAACCCCCCAAACAAAATAAAAACAAAATAACTGTCAATAATTCTCTTGAACACTTGCTAAATGTCATCATTAAAGCACTCTCGTGATTTAAACAAAGCAGAAGTGAGGAAAGAAGACAAGATTGTGTTTGCGCAAAAAACTAAAACTACAATTAGTTCCAAAATTTTTATACATATGTTAAATGTTTTATTCTGTAATCTATCTTGTTATCAAACAAACTTTAAATTCTGCCTTCGATTCATTCCACTCACTATGGACTTTTAAATCATCCTTCTCGATTTAAATAGTTTTCCCCTTAATTCTGCTTTTTGTTTTTTTTTTTTTCCATTGTAAAAAGGGGTTTCAGCTGTTGGGAACCTGAGGTTGATTGGCTTTGAGGCTGCGTAGGGCTCTTCTTGCTGCTGCAGACTTGGCGATCCTGTAGCTCCGGCCGACGCCTTTAAATTTCCCCTTCCCCACCACTTCCACCGTGACTCTGACCTTGCCATCATACGTCCTCTCAGCCGGGCTGTAAAAAAGCCAAACAGCGTGAATCACAAGTCAGAACTATTTATTATTATTGTCAATCAGCACGGAGCTCGCGCTTGGAGGCGGAGGGCCCGGGCACGAGCTGCCGGCACACAAAGGAAACGTGCATCACACGGCGGCGCGGCCCCCGGCAGACAGGGCTGAGGCTCTTCTTTAACTCAGCATTACTTTATCAAAGCAAAAGGGAAAGTCAATCTGACTACAAACGGAGAGTGCAGAGTGCGTGCCCCAGTGTAAATATTTCTCAGAATCATTAGTCTATGGCATCTTTGACAACTCTTGCCCCTCTTGTTTTTTAAGGAACTTAATTTTTTCCATGCACGCTTTTGCTTACCTAAATTTGGCAGTTTCTGGTTCCATTTCGAGCAATTCTCGCACAGGGGAACGGGGCACATTTGCAGAAAATTTTTCTGTAATCAAAATGAAAGAGTCATGTGAATGATATCCTTATAGTTGTTTTTAATTATGATTGTGTTTCTTTCGAAGGGAACGAACAGTACCTATTAGCGGCCGCATCATAGGATAGTACACCTGCCACACCATCTCCAGGGACATCCCGCTATCCATGTAAATGGCACCAGCAAGCGACTCAAAAATGTCCCCCATGGCCTTTGGAACTTCGATGTCCTCCTCCTTCTCTTCATCCTCCTCAGACCTCCTAAGCTATTTACACAAAGAAAAGGGACTTGTAAGCAACAAGGCCACCTTTAAAGGCATTCCACAGCGGTGTGTTTCTTTTCTTGGATAGGACTTTTATTATACCCTTTAACAAGGCTAACAATACCAACCATTTATGGCAATCACCTAACTACATTGTAATAGGTTCTTCACAAACATCTAAAAAAAAATTTTTTTTCCCCTAATTTCTCAAGGGATAAACAAAATCCCTTCCCCAGTTAGTAGTATACTCAGCAAAGGGAAAAAAGAGTACTTCTAAATGAAAACAAAAACAACACAAAATTAGAAATAGTTAATAAATGTACGAAAAAAATTTCAAATCCGCTCGTAACCAAAGAACTGCATCTTAAAACAGTTCTACCCCCTAGCGGCTTGGCAAGGATTAGGCCGAATGCTGATTAGTATGGCAATGACAAGAGTGTATATACACTGCTCTGGCAAGTATAAATTGCCACTTTTTGCCAGGAAAATTCGACTGGACAATAGATTCCCCCGAGTTCCCTTTTTATTAAACCCCTTAATACACACTGACACACAGTAGGTATTCAAATTAATGTAATAAAAAACTTAGGTATGTATCAAATGCCTTTTAAAAGTTCCTAATTCTTTGATGCAACAATCCCATCTCTAGGAATTTATCTTAAGGAGGTACTGGATATACCTACCACACCCATGTTTATTAAAAGTCCTCAGTAAAAACAACGTAAATATCTAGCCACAAAGGACTGTTTAAATATATTCCATTATAGCCATATATTGATTAGAGGGCAGCCACTGAAAGTCAAAATGCCAATGGATACACGGAAAGTTGTCCTCAAAATATTAAGTGAAAAAAACACGTTATGGTATACTATGTATAATTCCATTTTATGTTTTATGTATGCTTATGTTTATATACATTAGCAATAAAACATCACAGAATGTTCATTTTGGTAATTTCTAAAGCAGTATATTTATATAACTTTAATTTTCTTCTTGCTTATTTGTATTTTCTAAAATAAACACAAATTACTTGTGAAAGACAAACAAGAAAAGGGGGCATTTGGAGTTTTAAAAAAAATTTCTAAATGGATTGTTTAGCCATGTAGAGCTCTATATAAAACCCTTGTAATTCTGGCTACTGGGGGAAAAAAAAGACACTTCTTGTTCGTACATCACGGTTTTGAGGTAGAAAGGAATTTTAAAACTTATCCAATTTAATTCTCTCCTTTCACAGATGAAGAAACTGAGGCCCAGAGAAGTGGAGAGACTTAAGATTCAACAGGAAGTTAGAAAAGCCAGACCACTGACATTTCCAATCAGTTTTTGTAACTTCTAATACATATGATCATATAAACAAAGGAAAGGAAAAGAATGAACAAAAATTAACAGAACCAGCACGTCCCACTGTCATCAAAAGAGAACTTAAATCTAATTTTAGCTAATTCCTCAAATTCTAAGCTTAAACACTTCTAAAGAATAAGACCAGAAATAATACTGAGTACATATGAGATGGTTCTAATTCCTCGTGCCACGGCTAGCTGTGCTCCGACTCGGCCCATTCACCTTGGCGAAGGACACCCGGGAGAGCGGATCCTCCTTCAGCACGCGCTCTGTACTGTTTACAGGGTGGGACACTAGCCTTGCGGTTACGCCTCAAATTTCTCTCACAGCAAGTCAAGGAAAGAAATGCACTAGTCCCCAGCCACGGTTTGGTGCAATTTAAAAAAAAAGGGAAGGTACAAATTAAACGAAGAGCAATTAAAACAGCCACCAGAATTAAGAATAAATTCCCTGACTCCTTATAAGACATCTGCAACAAGGAAGGAAAACAAGGGAATCAGAACGGGGAGAAGGGGACCGAGAGTGCTCTCCTGGGTACACAGGTATGCAGATGGATGGCAGCGAAGGATCAGAGCAGAGTGGAAAGACCTAAGTGAAATTCTTTGCTACAAAACTTCAAAATAGCTCACAAACACATTAAAATGAGCTCCATCACCAAAGAACCTTTGGCTGAACTTACAACAGAAGCCTCTCAAATTCCAATGGTTAAAATTTTAGAAGGTTGGTTTTTAAATGAGATTTTCCTATTTTCAAGTAGAAGCAGAAAATACATTTGTGAGGCTTACCTGAGATCGTATCAGCGAATGTTTTCGGACCCATTTTAACAGAAAGAAAGGCAGAATGAACCGCAGGGAGGTTCATTCACTAAGGTTCAAGCGCCACCGGGGGCGGCGGCCGGCAGGCGTCAGTCAGGCAGGCGTCAGGAACAGAAAAGAGCCCACAGCCCCTGGCCCCCTCTCTCCCCTGGAAGGACCGCATGCACCAGCGCGGGGGCAGTCAAGTTTTTGAAGGGCCGACCTGGAGAGCACTACCGGGCCTCGGCCCCGCCCGGAGGCAAGCGGCTGCGAGCCACGCGCTGGCCCTGTTCTCCAGGAGCACTCACCTCGGAGTCCATGCCCTGCATCTCGTTCTTCTCCAGCTGGAACTGCACGAAGTCGTCGATGACGTGGAAGAGCTCGGGGGAGACGGCTTTGAAGTACTTGTGGTAGTCGTACTTGACCGCCAGCGACGCGAAGATGGTGTTGTTGACCAGTGCGGACCGCAGGTCGGTCAGGACGCCCGGGGAGTGCTGCCGCGGGTCTTCGTAAAGGTGCTTGGTTATGAGGTAGTCCAAAATCGCATCTCCCAGGAACTCCAGGCGCTGGTAACAATCTGCGGGCGGCCCAGAGCGCAGACGTCAGCTTGCGCAAACCCCACTCTTCCCGCACAGGCACCCACCAGGACGCCCGATCCTGGACCCACTGCCGACAACGCGGCCGGGCTCCGTTTTCCGTGTATATTCTTCAATGACAAACCAGGGGACATGTCACACTTACTAAAGCCTCTGGAAATTCAATTTGAATGGCAACTTAAGCCTATTTCTTATCTATAAATTGGGGTCATAAAAGCCTTCAGTGGCCCAAAGGCTCCTGCCCCTGCAGACAAGACGCTGGCCGGGCAGCCTCATCAGGTCAGACCCTTCCCGCGGGCACGCTGCTGGCCAAGCGGGTGCTGGGCGCCGCCGAAGCCGCAGCCTCACTCACACGCCGGCGGTCGGGGGCCAGACGCTGCGCACGTGCACGCCGCCCTCTGCCCCCCAACACCCCACGCACCCTGTGCTCTGGCCCCACACACCCCCTATTCTGGCCTCAAGCTCTGCCCCCAACACACCCCGCCCTCTGCCTCAGTACACCCTTATGCACCCCACGCACCCCGCGCTCTGCCCTCGCACACCGCCCCCACGCTCTGCGCGGCGCCTCACCCCCGCTGGGGAGTGTGCACTGGGGCCACCGTGCCTCGCCACTCCTGGGTCACAACTACCACCCGCCAATGAAGTACTAGAAAACCCTCTCCTCCACCTGCATGAGAACTGTTGAACTGGACACGAACAAGGGCCTAAGAAAGGCGAGTCGTGGCCGTGCGCAAAGACCTGGGCCAGCACGGGCCGGCTGCCCACCTGGGGGAAGGCGCCCGTGCTGGCCAGCACCCCTATCTCCTCCCCGGGCCGAGCAGAGCCCATCCAGGCCAGGAGGCGGGGGCACCAAAGTGGTGCGTCCCGGACACCCAGAGCTCCGAGGCAGGGGCCTCGGTCGGCAGAGGGCAGGAACCATGCCCCGCGGCTTCGCCACAAAGAGAAACAGCTCCCCGGGCCGCCAGCCCTGCTCGTCCAGAGCCAGATCGGTTTTCACTTTTTGGTTTTACACTCTTCTGATCATCTGAACCTTTCCTGTTTTTCTTATACAAACTTTATACTCTGCTTTGGTATCCTAGACTCAAGCACTTATTAATCTGATAGAGAAAAAAAAATACACAGGCTTTTCACAAGCTGAAGCTGACTGCAGTTCCAGGCGCCTGGTCCCCCTTCGCATCTCATGGACTGGCCACCGCTACAGAGGGGAGAAAACCCTGGAGCACAATGCCAAGTGGAAGACGGCAGCAGAAACCTTCCCCCGAAGAAGTTTCTTTTAGCCCACTCATCTTTAGATTTAAAAGGACCTTTAGAGAGGGGCCTTTTTGTTCGGGAAGAACGATAAAAGGATGTGGAAGTACATCCAGAATATATGTCATCAAGAACCATAAACAGCATTAAACGGGCATCAGAAAGACACAGGGGGAGGGCAAAAATGGGAAAAGCACAACAAAATAGGAAGGCCCCAATTTCTCCAACCGTGCAGCCCATGAAGTGACCCCTCTGCGAGCAGGTGAGGCGGGGGCGCTGCCAGCTATCAGCGGTGAGGAGCCCCGCGTGCACTCAGAAGGAAGAGGAAAATAAAGCTGCCTTCATCTTCCTCTTGCTCCCTCCCTCCACCATGCATCTGAAGCCCCAAGTCTGCACATGCACAGGTTGCCTTTTAAAAAACAAAAACCAAACAAACAAAAACCCAAGGCAAAAAGAGTGCAGTGAGCGCGAGCTCGCAGTTGCGGGGCACTGGAGTTCGGCCTGGGGCTCCTTACCGGTAATGGTATTGTAGTGGTAGGAGGCGTGGGTAAAAGCCTGTAGAAGGTAAGCCTTATTCTTGAACCTGTAGTTGATTTTCTTTTCGAAATTTTCGAAACCCGAGATAAGGTGATTCAGTGTTTTATCTGCGTCTGGATGATCAAACATACATCTTGGTGGAATCTTCAAACAACCGTACTCCACGTCTTTCAACACTGAGGAGCGCGAGCTGGCCACAGAGGCAGGCGCACGGCTCCCTGAAAGGTTCTTTTGTTGGCTGCTGAAATTCTCCCTAGTAGGGCACATGGCCTTTTCCCGGTCGGTCCTTTTCATTACCGGGAGCACCTTCAGCCCCAGTGAGCAGAGGAAAAGCTGAGCAGCCCTCTCGCCACAGCTGGTTAAATAGCAGCCCAGCAGGGCTTCCACGCAGTCAGCTATGCTTTTGTCTGCGATACACTGCTCAGTGTGCAAGTCGTAAGAGATGGACTGTTTCCCCGTGTCAACACCACAGTTTTCTTCGGATGGATTCCAGAACCCCACCACAAAGTCATCCTCTTCAACAGCTTTGCTAGGGTCCAGATAGCACATTGCATCCCAAGAGCTATAGTCAAAATCCTCGAAGTCTGATGAGAATGGCATACTACCTAAGGAGGACTTTTTGGGCATTTTCCACTCATATGCAGAATCAGTGGTTGAAAAAGGAGAAAGAGAAATTTTCTTTACAAAAGCTCCTGATCCCATTAACATGTTATCTATAAATTTGATATGTTCCTGATCATACTCCAGGAAATCATCTTCATAATCGGCATCCTCCTTTGGAGCCCTCCACATCAGATCCTCCTCCTCCTCGTCCTCCTCCTCAAAGTCCTCATCCAGCTTGCCATTAGCCAACATGCAGTCTTTTGTCTGAAATGAGGAGGAATGGGGAAGGAGGGGAGACATAGCTGCTGTTTTTAAAAGGGTTTGAAACTCAATAAAAGCAAGGGTTATGGATAATTTCAAATGACAACCACAAATACTAAAAGGCAACTTTAAAATCATGGCCATTTGTTTTCAATTAACATAAAATAAGTTATTTAATCATATAAACAAAGTAAAACATGTTCTTTGAATGTTCATTTTCTGAGTTATAAAATGATCTTTATCCAGTACAAAGCTTTAAGTTAAGGATTTTGAACACGGATATAAAGTTAAAATTAATGTCCACGAAGCAAAACTTCAGCTAACAAGTCTTACTCCAGCAGACACACAATAAAAGCACTCACAGGCCGATCACAGAGGTCTTCAATTTTGCTGACAAAGTTTTAAAATGTTTCAAAAAGATTTCAAATTAATAAAACTAAATTCCAGATGCAGAAAAAGCATTATCTGTGCAATAGAGTATAAATATGAAAAAAGATAAATTACCTTAAAAATCTGTAGAATATTAAAAATAGGCAATAGGGTGTTTCATGCTAAAGGTTTTGTCCCCATTTCCACTTCAAATCAAAGTACATTTGCTACAGTGTAAAAGTAGACTGCTCTGCTTGAAAACTAAGAGTGATCACTGAACTAAGCTACGAATCTGGGGAATTACGCTTTCCCCTCCATTGTGCTACAGTAATCAGAGGAACAGATTAAAGCATAAATGACAAAAATAGAAGAAAATTTAGACTAACATGAAACACAACAATCCAATTTCTGTCAGAAGATCTTTGCTAATTCCAATTTCTTTGGCAAAAGCTTATTTGTGAATGACAACCTTAATAATGGGCTAGGATTCAGTAATGATGTAACTTTTTTGCAATGCTAAAAGATGCCAAATTTCTGTTGTGCAAGAAATTAAAAAAAAAAAAAAAAGACTTTACTTTGGGGGGAAAAAGGCAGGAGGGTGTGCTTCAATTCTGATAGTGACAACTTTCCAGAGATTTGCTGACAAAAACGTTTTAAAACTCTGTCAAGGATTTTTTAAATACTGCAATATTTCATTTTAAGCCAGATTCGAAAGACATAGTGTATTTCTTTGAAAGTAAAGAAGAGCAGTGAACCAAGCCATGTCTCTACAACTATGTATCTTTATGGGTTTATTTATGTGTTTTTTATGAAAAAAGGTTTATAAAAGTTTTCCAAGAATGTGGAAGAACATGAAGAGACTGTAGTGGCAGATCTCTAGGAACTATTTCCTGTTAAAAACCCTATACCTTCCCAAGGTAACATGAGATGTTTTGGCCTACTATTTGGTCCTTAACATTAAAAAAGGCAAACTGCAATTAAAAAAGAAATCAGACTGAATAATTTTTTAATAAAAAAAATCCTTATATATCTTTAGTAAGATGCTACCATAGTGTAAAATTGGCACACACACACACGAGTAGGTTTTATCACAAATGTGCTATGTGATCTTGGACAAAGTTCTTTAATGCCTCTGGGTTTCAGTTTCTCTATCTGCAAAAGAGCGGGATTCTACCTCACTAAATGGTTTCCGAGAACACTTCAAGCTCCTAAAAAACAAAACAAAACAAAACAAAACCTGGCTTTTATAAAACTCTTTCCTCCTACGGTTCAAGTCAACTCTCTACCTGAGTTATTACCACTTCGGCATTCGTACGCAGTTTCTCTTAAACCTATTTGCTGAGGAGTGAGGCAGGCAGAACAGGAATGCAAGCACACGCCTTCCAATACCACGTAAGGGCCTATTTCAGTAAGTGTAAACTACTAAGTGAAAATATGAATGGTATGTTTAATGTATTCCCAAAACCAAAGTGCCAGGTCATCCGAAATGTTAAGGGAAATAAGAAATTTCTGTTGTATTTTTAAAAATTCTTTTTTAATCAAAAGGTCTTGTCAATGTCACTTTTATGCTAATTTTTTTCTAAAAGGCCAATTATATTATGAAACTACAAGGCAGAATAATTATTAGGAATGTTTTTCATAGATATGCAGTATTTTCTCTAAAGTCCTCAAAATCTCTACATTTTCCTCTAAGGTTCTACCTATTTCTAAGTTAATAGCAAATGTAATTTTTCTAACCCAGCCTGCATTAAAATATTCTCTTAATGCTTTTCTGGAGAAGTTCAATTTCTGTAAAAACATCAAAAACTGCATGAGTTAAAAATGTACTCCATAAAGGGGTAAAAATCAAAATCAGGGCACAGAGCGGCGGCCCTGGGGAAGCTTGAGACAGAGAACTAACACAGGCGTGTCAGGAAGAGGACACGAAAGCCTGTCTATTTAGAAAGCGTGACCTGTGAAAAGAAACCGTATTCTCACTGCTGGCCTGAAGGAAAAATTAAGTAACCATGACCGAGTGTCTCATTAATGCAAAATAAATGTCCACGAAATGAAAGTCGCCGAGAGATGGCCTTTAGCTTTGGGAGAGGCGCCGGTGTTTCCCAGCAGTCCACCTCCTCCTAGCCGCCCACCTCTGGGCAGATGGCTTTTCCAGCTCCGAGGCCCTCCGAGGTGCCCTCTGGTGGCCTTCAAGACAAGACAAAATGAAGCAGCTGCAGCTAGTATCTGACCTGAAGCCACTGGCATGATTTAAACTATTTCCAGAAAACTACAACCTTTATGATTTTCTTTCTTTCTTTTAAGGTCACCAGAGAAGACCGAGTCCTAATTGAGATAACCCTGACCTGCAAAGCAAGGCTTTACTGAAATTAATTATTTCATAGACTGGAGATCATAGTTCATTGAAAAAGTCATTGAACAGAGCTAAGGATCGAGGGAGGATAAATTGTTATACCTAACAGTAAAATGAAATGTTAGGGAGTTTTGCTTTTTTTTTTCTTTTTTGAGTCACGACATCATATATACTTCTGCCTCTGAAAAAAAAGCTGACAGAATCAACCCCCATCAAAATTACAACACTGTTTCTAAATTCAATGAAGAGACAGTCAATTTAAAGGAATTAATTCAATACACCAAATCCCTACTCTGTATTATAAATACACCATGGAAAGGAAACACAAAAATTAAGAGCACAACATTCTCCCGTTCACCAAAAAATAAATGCTTCCAGTTACCCAAAACTTACCATTTCATCTTTTTCCCATTTATCTGTGTTACTTTTGTCTTGGTTTACTACATAACCAGGAGGAAGCCAATTCACAGGGGGATCAAATATTGATACCACCATGCGGCTGGGCAGTCCCTTCTTTTTTCCAAGCCGATACAGATTACAGTTGCTGACCTTTAGCAGAAAAAATTTGTAAGATACTTATCCGCAAATGACCACTCCTGGAATTCATACCAGGCAAATAAACATATTTTTAGCTAAATGTTCTTCATATTACAACTGGCCATCAATTATTCATGATAGCAAATATTATATTCCCATATATTCTATATCCTTCAGTGTAGTTAGATGAGAATTTCTGATTTTCAGAGCAGATCAGAAAAAACTGATATGCGAATTCCTCATAAAGTCAGAACGAACAGTTCATACAATTCCAAACCTTTGAAAACACAACCTGATGATATTAAATGCAAACTATCAACTGAGACCATCAGAATAGAAAAAGAATCCACATGAAAAGTCTAAGATGTCACAATATTCTCAATGAAATAAATGGGGGGAAACGCCACAAACTCTAGCTATAAACTAGAAATTGGCACTGAACAGAGCTAAAAGAATTTTATACTCCTAGAATCTAAGCCACAAATACAATTTTAATTGTAATGTTTTCTCAAATATCATTCCTTTGTTTTGGATGGCATTTCAAGATATTTTTGTTCAACCATTTTAAAACAGAACAAAAGGTAGTAACTCCATGTTTATTCACATCAATAAAATAGCTTCATTGTTTACCCTCTGGTCTGTTTTTCCTAAGGACTCCGTGTCCTCTGTAACTCACTCAAATGGTAACATTTCTATCTAGGAATGTCTATTTAAAAACTTGGAAACCAGGATCTAGAACTGTCAATCTCATTTTCATTTTCTATAAACTGGGTTCCTTTTTATGGAAGTACTTCATGAGCCCCTTTTCCAGGGAACTCGATACCACTGACCAGGCACCCACCCTGGAAGAGACACCTGGCCGGGCATCCCTGAGAGAACGTCACTAAGACTGAGGAGCAGTCCCTGTGGACGACACAGCCGGGAGGGAACAGCTCAGATCAACGCCAGCATCCCTGCGCCTCCGAGGAGAACATAGCATCCAGATGGCAATGGCAGGAGGAAGACGGCAAGCACACCCACAGTCAGACGGGATGGTGGGCAGGTGGGACAGGAAGAGACGCTCAGGGATCCTGAGGTACGACTCGGGACAGGCAGGACCGGACAAGCGGAAGCGGGGAAAGCACTGAGAGAAGAACAGAGTGTGCACGTGCATGCAGGGAGCCTGTATGATGACCAGCTAGGGGCTCAGGTCTGGTTAGGACGCAGGACGTGTCCGGGGCGGGAGCCCACAGAGAAGGCTGCCCTTCAACACCGGGCTGAGGGAACAGCACTGATCCCTACAGGACATAAGCAATCAGAGCTTTCCCAGCAGATGAACAGAGCAAAGTTTTGAAATGTACACGAATTTCTTTCTTACCTAGTAAGAGTGTACTGTTAGCTTCCTACTCATCCTCAGTCTCTGACATTTTCTTCCTACAACCATCTCGTGGAAATCTCATTTGTTCTGACAGCTTTATCACTCTTACAAAGACTATTCCCCCAAACCAGACCCCAGTCCTAAACTCTTAAGTTATCTGAACATTTTACTGAATATTCCACTTCATTTCCCATGAGGTCTAAAAACCCTACACCTGACTCTGATTTCTACCTTTGTGCCTATATCACCATGAGCACCACCATCGCCCCAAATTCCCCAGCTTACACACAGTCACCCCAGCATCCCAGGTCTCTCTCTGCCCCTAATCACACTGACAGGCAGTGAGAAGGGTGGTGAAGGGTACGGCTCTCGCCTCCGACACCTCCCTGACTCTCTGGTTAGTTAGGCGATCTTACACGAACTAATAACACTCTCTAAACTAAGAAACTTTCCCCAACTGCAAATTGGGGACACGTTATCTACCCCTCAGGGGCTCGCTGAGAAGCATAAATGAGGGCTGTAAAATGCTCGGGGTAGTGTCTGGTGTTATAGTGTGACTTCGGAGATAGGAGAGTGTGACATTGGAGGTAGGGGAGTGTGACTTGGGAGGTAGGGGAGAGTGACATCGGAGGTAGGGGAGAGTGACATCGGAGGTAGGGGAGAGTGACTTCGGAGGTAGGGGAGAGTGACTTCGGAGGTAGGGGAGTGTGACTTCGGAGGTAGGGGAGTGTGACATCGGAGGTAGGGGAGAGTGACTTCGGAGGTAGGGGAGAGTGACTTCAGAGGTAGGGGAGTGTGGCTTCAGAGGTAGGGGAGTGTGACATAGGAG
>NC_058411.1:9222398-9278228 GCF_002201575.2 Neomonachus schauinslandi | reverse complement strand
GAGGTAGGGGAGTGTGACTTCAGAGGTAGGGGAGTGTGACATCGGAGATAGGGGAGAGTGACATCGGAGATAGGGGAGTGTGACATCGGAGATAGGGGAGTGTGACATCGGAGGTAGGGGACTGTGACGGTGAAGAACAAGGTCACTAAAGCCAGGCTGGGCTCTGCCACATTGTGCCACGGGACCTTGGGCCAGTTAGCATCTCCTGCGCCAGTCCCCTCATCTGTAAACTAGGGATACTGTAAGTATACACAATTATAAATAAAATCACAAAATAAATGAGAGTATACAGAACTAAATTAGGCAAGTAATGCCTGTGACACGCGAGGTGGTGGGAGCAGTGTCTGGCTACAGGAAGCACTTAGCGTGAGCTACAGCTAAGTACCACTCACCCCCGCCCTCTCCTCACTGCCAGAACTCTAGAACTGCCCCACTTTCCGCTTGCTTAGACTTCTTCGAAGGCCCAACTGATCGCTCAGCTTAGTGTGGTTTTGCTTTTCAACCCAGGCGGCACCCGGCTACCAGAGCCATCATCCACAGCGACCACTTCGTGAACACGAAGAGCCCCTTATGGCGCCGCGGCGGCTCAGTCAGCTGAGCGGCCGACTCTTGATTTCAGCTCAGGTCATGACTCAGGGTCATGAGATCGAGCCCTGGGTCAGGCTCAGCGCTGGGCATGGAGCCTGCCGGGGATTCTCTCGCTCTGCACCGCCCCCCCAACCTCTTCCTCTCCCTCTCTCTCCAAAAAAAAAAAAAAAAAACCCAAAAAACAAAAAGTCCCTGGTGCAAAAAGTGTCTTTAACATTTTAAGTGCAAACTCCTTCGCCTAGCATTGAAGATCTTCCACAAGAGAGGAGAGCTTCACCCACCTGCCTTTTTAATCTTTTCTCAGGTATTTCAACACTTCTGACTGCTGCCACAGTCTACTCACTGAGTGCGGACACACACTGCCAGTCGTTCACTGTGTTTACACACTATGAACGTACCTCTTCCATTAACACCTTCTGATCACAAGCGATATTCCTTCCTTCTCAGTGTTTAGGGCAATGAGCAGCTTTCTAAATTATTGTCAAGCCGGTCCATGTGGCCTTGTGATACCTCTTTTAGCGTCATGGAAACATTCTGACTTTGTTGCTTTTCTTCCTTAAATCTTAATTCCGCACTGGTTTCAGAACACACCCTTCCTCTGGGCTCTCAAGCGCCGCTTGCTCGGAGCCCCGGCATCACTCCCTCATCACTCCCTCAACACTGCAGAGTCACTGAGCTAGGGGAGTGCTACTCTTTCCCTTCCTCACGCTCTAGAACCTTGAAGAGGAGCTCCTCTGTGCAAGACCTGCGTTTTAGCCACGTCTGTTAGCCACGTCTGTATGCCTCGTGTGCCAAGAAGGCATTCTCCCAAGTAAATGTTAAACTGGATGAAATTAAAGCACGAGCCCCTTGAAGAACTATGCCACGTATTTCTTTATATCTCCCTCAGGATCCAGGAGGCACACACATGCTCACAAATGGTCCTGGCAGAACCGAATGCCTACCAATAAATAAGGCACATTCGGATCAGCTAATGCCCGCCCAAAACCTGAGTGCTTCATCAGTGAAAAATAGATTTCGGTCAACCCCTGGGCGGGTGCACCACAGGCCCTAAGCAATCCCTCATCCTCTAAAAACCATCCAACACCTGAAACCACTCTTAGGCACACTGAATAGCTGCTCGAACTGCTCCATATAAAAACAGTCTCTCTTACCTTTTTGCTTCTCATATATGAAAGGCGGCCCTCATGAGCATCAGGATAAGTGCAAAATAGATACGTGGTGATGGCATGCTTTAAAAAGGAGTCACCAAGCATTTCAAGCCGCTCCAGGTTAAATCCATCACTAGCATTGGAAAGGGTCAAAGCCTGCAGAATAAGTCCAGGATTGGGGCCAAGAGTCCTCGAGGAGTACCCAGGACACGGGCTCTTCTCAGAACCTGTCCTGTCCTTGAGCGCTCGAACAGCTTCGGTAGTACCAGGCGTCGCGGCCGTCGTGGGACTTCCATCTGAGGTAGATTTGTTAGCATTTCCATCAAGGTATTTATTACTCAGTAGAGTACATTCATCGCTGGGCTTGGGCTGGTTCTCATAATTGTATAAATTCTGAATGGGATATGAGGTAGTTGGTTGTACAGGTATTTCCTGCTTGTAGTAATTCAGCTGATTTCCTTGGCAAAAGTCTCTGTTAGCTAAATCATAACTGCCATTGGCAAGATTTTTATTGTAAGAAAGACCATTAATTGCTGTAAGATCTGTTGAAACTTCAATTTGGAGCTTACCAGGTGACTCACTGAATAACGTTCTGCAGTTCACAGACATTTGGTCATGATTTTCTAGAGAGGAGGTTCTATTAGCACCTTGACGTGCAGCATTTTCAGGGACTACAATTGTGCTGTGCTTAGAGTAATTATCATTTTCAGCTGAAGAGGAGTTAGCAATTGAGATGAAAGATTTGCTGTCAATAGATTTTTTCCACCCGAAGTCTAGGTTAGGGTATCTGCAAAGACATTTTTGACTCCATCAGATCCTTCAGAAGGGCTAGGCTTAGAGCAAGAACAATGTGAATAAAATAAATAAATAAAATAAAGATCCCTATAAATCAGCTCCTACTTTAGAAACAAGTTTCCAAGGCAGAAATCAACAGTACTGGACTTCTGCACAGTGTCGACTAGGAGTGGGACATGGTTCGCTGTGCTGCTTTCATCCGCCGCCCTATGGCAAGCACAGTGTGGCGGTTAGGCTTGGGGTTAGCCCCAGGGGCCGGGAGCCACTGTGTGGGCTGGAATCCCAGGCCCTCCAGCTAACCAGATGGTCATTCATGGAACTCCTCTGCACCCTGGATTCCCACACTTGGAAGAGGGGCTAAAGACTCCTACCTCATAGGGTTGTCCTAAATGATTAAGTGACCTAATAAAGGCTCCAGCATTTAAATCAGTGTTGGACACTATAATAAGTACTCAACAAACATAGTTGTGACTATTACTATTATATTTTCACATTCCTTAATCCCTAGAACCATTGTGGTCTTGACAACTGGATAACCAAAATTAATCCCAGAGTGGTTAAGCCAGTAATTTCCTGAGGATGTGGCCACTTTCCTAGTGGGAAGAAAAGGAAAAAGACAAAAAACATATTGAGGCAATTTCCATTTAATATAAATTTACAAAAGAGGAAGCAGCCTTAAAAGATCAATGTGGTTACAAAGAACTGTTTCCGTTTTCACTCTGACTGCCATCACTGGAGGACAAAGGACCCCCTCGCCCTCGGCGACTTTACAAGGACACGGGAGTCAAAGGATGCGCTTATCGCATGCATGAGACATCCGTGCTTGCTTTTTAACCTTTTCAGAATTATTTTATATAAAATTAAAACTTGAACTGAATTCAGTTCTTTTGCAAATGGATTTCATGACCCGTGTTCTTTCCGACTGACAGCACAGGCATACCTAAAATCCACGGGAAGTGATCGGACTCCCACGCCGGCATCGCTGGCCGTCTGGGCTCTTAGCTCCTCTGCGGTCAAAAGGCAGTGAAGGCGATAGAGTATACTAGGGAGACAGACTGCTTTTCTCCACAGTGATGCTGGAATTGGATGTATAGCACAGAGCTCTGGAACCAGGATCTTTGAATAAGGAAAAATGTGGATAAATACAAAGCCAACACACAAAAGAATAAAAAATTAAACTAAAGGTCATTTTCACTAATGGATAAAGACAAAAATCATAAATACTAGTAAAAATCTAACTTTTAAAAATAATCCTTTAAGGCCAAATGGGATTTATCCTAGGATTTACAAGGATGAATTGTATCAACGGACCAAGTATAAAAGCAAACCTCTCACACTTCCAAAAAGACATTCGAATACAAGTTAACACACAGTATTATCTAAAACATAACAAAACCTAAGGGTTGAGAAACTTCCAAATATTCATGACACTCAGTTCACTTGATAATATAAAAGCCAAACCTATCTTTCAAAATATTAAATCATCTAGTAACAATTAACACATTACCTGTTTATTCTGCAGACTTTCCCACTTGGCTTTTCTCTTTTCAGCACTGCTTAGAGGAAGAGCTTTCCCCTTCTGATTCAAATGGCGAGGTGTCAAAAGATTAAGTCTATAAGAATTTCAAAATAATTTTATCAGACAAAAATAAGTCCCTTCTTCACAGTATTTCCACACCTTCAGTGTGCAGACTCCTGGACCCCACCCTGGGCAGTTCTGCCTGCAAAGGGTCTCCTGATTTCAGAGAGTCTACAGGTGGGCAGTGGGGACAGCGAACCTGAACATTCGTCTACTGACCCCTGCAAATAATGCCTCGAGCGAAATTTCAGATGTCATTTCTGAAACCCCTTACCTTGAAGATGTGTGGTCCACATCCAGCAGTGGCTGGTTGAGATTGGTCAGGTCAAGGTTGTACTTTGTTTTATAATATTCTGCGAAAGTTTCATACTCAGGGGAAGGAAATTTACTCAGTGGGGTAAGATCAGTGTACACATCAGCTACATAAAATCGATGAGGCTGATCAAAATTACGGTATCTAAAAAAGAAAAACAATACACTTAAAGACAACTATTCTCAACAAATGTTTTTCATATGAAAATGCAAACTATGATTTTAAAGTAAGTTCAAAGGTTAAAAATAAATAGCATAAATAACTGAAAATTTCAACTCCAAATAATATATTTCAAATGGGGTGTAAGAAGAAAAGTACATTTATATTAAGTGAAACTGATTCTCCACTCTACTATTACCCACATTCTAAATATTTGTGCTTCGCCATCACATTAACGCTAAATAGCACCTTTAAATCTCTCTTCGTCTCACCAGTATAAACAGGGTAGAAAACCTGCAGTGTCCCCCAGCTGAGCCAGCACCTGCATTACTAATACGCTAGATGCGAAAGGCACTGGCGGCATAAATACAACGAGACACCAACAGCTTGATGATAGCTAACATTTAAAATATGGCTTCGACAAAGAAGAAAAAAATCAAAGAAAGACTGAATTACAGCCAGTACTCTCATTTTATGAAAAGTTCCCATATTTAAATTTATTGCTCAAAAAGTCTGTCCCCTAAATCTTTCTGAAATAAGAAAAAAAGCATTCTGATTTACTACTTCATTGCACTTAATACCACTCATTATTCCTCATAAAAAGTTTAGGAAGCTATTATTTACAATCGAATCCTTTAAGACTTTGGGGATTAAGAGGATGAAGATTTTAAGAAAGCCTTTCGGCATCACTTAGATGACCCGAGCTTCCCAAGGTAAAACCCCTCTGCCAACGGTGTTTCTTCCAGGTGTTTTCTTACAAGTGGAAGTCAACCAGGGGGAACAGACCCACCAGGAAGAGACACTTAAACTTCCTACTAGTGACCTCAACGCTAGAGCCCACTGACGTTTCCACTCGAACCAGTGAGTCTCCTGAAACAAAATACCACCACCCCTTTGCTTTCTACTTAAATACCCACCTTGGAATGATAACTGCATCCTGGTAATCTTCTAATTTAAAAACAAAGGGTGTTTCTTTTGAATACTTTGTACTGGGAATGCCTATGCGAGCTTCAGACTTCTCAATATCTTCCATGAATTTAAAGTCAATGTCCAAAGTGCTGGAGTCATTCACTTAGGGAAGGAAAAGACTCTTTAGCTTGTTAAAATGTACTACAGAGGAAAAAACAAATGTACTACAGAAAAGATTCTTACTTAAGCCATATATTCATCTATGTGTCTAAGGTAGAGTTGTCTCTAGTAAAAGAGTTCTCTAGCATCCACAATAAACTCATGGTAAGCAAACTTCCCTTTTTGAGCTAGTATCAGCAAACACTTTAAGAGTCTGGGCCCTTCTTACCAACATTAAGAGGTAGAACACAGTATGCTGAATCAGCGTCTGTGGGTTTAAATTCTAGTGCAGGTTTTTCAAGCCGAAGAATATGTGAGAATATATACTGGTGAAGTCTTGTAATCAACTCAAGCATTTGTAGAGACAACGTGAAACCAGACTTCTTCAACTCAATGGATATGGTCACCTCTCCAGAGCGCGTGTACACAGGAAAGTGCGGGATCTTAGCAAAAAGAAAAATAAAGCATCCCCAAAGTTAACAGGTATATTTTATTCCATTATAAATATTTAACTTCAGAGGAGGAACAATGCTTTCAATCCAGGAAATAGAAGGGACACCTTGATTTTTAAATACTAAACATTCTGAGGTAACATAAGATAGTTACTCACAAATAGCTGTTCCCTTTTTAAAAAAAAACAAGGTATTTTTATCAGAGTCATAAGGAGCCGTCTACCTGAGGTATGGGTTTGGCTGTCAGTATTCCAAAGCATCTTGTGGTATCCTCAGGGGGATAGAGCTTCCGTCTTCTAAAGTTGAGTTCATCGGGTAAGGGTGTTGTCAGAACCATTCCTATCACATACAGGTAACAGGGCTGATCGGGTTTGGGATAGCTATCCCTCAAACATTCTGGAATCTACAATTGGAAAGAAAACCTAAGCATCAAGATCACATGTAACAGCCTCTTTTCCAGATACTGGCAAGAAAACAAATTTCTTCCTAGCTTTACTAAAAGCTGATGAGAAAAAGGTAAGAAAACAGCCAGGAAGGGAGACCGAACTACTTAACCCCACTGCAGAGCCAGCCCTTCTCAGGTCTGGGCTGCAAGGTGGCCTGGGGTCACCTACCTCATGATGCACTGCTCACTAGATAATACCAAAACTATATAAAACAATCAAACCCTGTAGGGTCTTGTCTATGAAACACTATTCATTTGAGTTACTTCTTTTGATTAGAGAACTCTTTTCTTCTTCGGGATTTTTAGTCTTTTAACACTGTGGACTATCAGAAAACAAATGCAAAATTTTAAAAGTCCTACATGATTATATAAAGATAACCTTGATTAACTTCTGATATACTGTATCATCCTCCAGACTTTTTCCTGTGTATAAATGCAGATAAACATATACACATAGGTGTTTTTTCCATTACGTCTGGAACGGCACAACGAAGACTGTTGTCACCTGATTTTTTCTCCAGTTATTACAATGAGAATATCTTTCTTGTATCATTTTTAATGGCTAATTATATATGAAACCTAATTTAATAAATCTGAGATTGTTTCTAAACTTTCAATATTCATACAACCCTACGCAGGAGAGTTGTGCAATTTCTGAGGCTCAGGGACATTAATGATTCCATCTGCAGTTAAAAGGCATAGAGATGCCGGCTCGGAGATGGTTACAGTGATAGAATATCAGATAATCCAGAATGTACTTGTTAATTAAAACACTTATTACTAATGACAATGTCTGCCATATGAAATGAGTCCAGTGGTCTTTGGGGTTAATGTTAGAGTAGGAAGGCTGGGAAACAAGCATTTCAGGGAATGGGTCACATTCATAATTTTTAAACAAACAACATGATTCTGAATCTTGAAAATGCTCAAGGGAAACTTAGTGAAAATTTTTTAAAAGTAACAACTCAATGCAACTGCAAAAATGAAACAAAGAACCACACTTTTAGGCTAAGATGAAAATACACAGCAAAATTTTTGCTTTTGTTTGTGATTCTTATAGGGGACAAACATTAACATAATTTTTTTTAAGATTTTATTTATTTATTTGACAGAGACACAGCGAGAGAGGGAACACAAGCAGGGGGAGTGGGAGAGGGAGGAGCAGGCTTCCCACCGAGCAGGGAGCCCGACGTGGGGCTCGATCCCAAGACCCCGGGATCATGACCTGAGCCGAAGGCAGACGTTTAACGACTGAGCCACCCAGGTGCCCCATTAGCAAATATTTTTAAAACAAGTTCTTCCACCCAGTATGGCTTTAATTAGAAGTCCGACTCAGGGGCGTCATAGTGCATGAACCCCACCAGGATGCCATACACGGAGCCAGACACAGCATGCTGACAGGACTGGTTCTGGCCGCCCGCAGGCCATGGCCTACCTCCTGACAAATCCTTGCTGTCACCATCCTCACACCATGTGGAGCGAGCACTCTCTCATTTGCCTATTTTATCGTGCAAATCCTCTTTTGTCTTAGCCCCAAACATTAGGAAAGCAAAAATCTTACCACTATAAGTGAATGAAACAAGAAATATCTCTTTAAAAGAAATAGACTCATTCTGGACAGAAATCTGACAAATGAGTCCATACTCCTTTTGAGAAGAAAAACGAAAGCAATGTCCTAAGTGGGAAAGTGCACACAGTGCACGTGGGAAGGAGGGGCTGGCTGATCTGAGAGAAGCTGTCATGGGAGGAAGTGAGCGGAGATCCCAAGTGGGCCAAATTACACGGTCTGGGAAGGCAAGCAGAGGAATGTCGATTTGATGTGGCTGGAAATAAAAAGTCAGAAAGGCCAGATTTGTATTTGGTTCTAACCAATACTAACTGCTTTTGGGTAGCACTGTCTTCGTTTTGTGGAACCTGGTCTTCCAGGAACACTGGTCTCCTCTTCATCATGTAAATCAAGCTCCTCTTCATATTTAACAGTCTCTTTCCCAACTGGCATCAAATGGTCATCCAGTTCACCTAAGAAATGTAAAGACAATTAACACAAACAATCTGGATGTTGCCTCTCTAATCACTAGAGTATCCAGAGCAGCAGTATGTTAGAAAGCAAGTGGAAGGGTAATGAAACTAAAGCATCTGTACTTTTCGTATCACAAGCTGATCAGAAGTGATGCGTCAGGCGGTCTACTTTGGTGTTCATATACTCAGTGAGCAGGGCCACAAATTCTGTTCTAAGATGTAAACATCACATCTACACAAGGCACAGCACAGGGAACGGAGTGCAGGGTACCGGGCCAACACTGTAAGCCGACAGAGGGCGGCTGCACATGAGCAGAGCATCATGTACAGATTCATGCAATCTCTCCGTGGGACACTGAAGCCAATGTACAATGTGTATCAACTCTACTCCAATAAAAAAAGTTTCTTCAATAACATTGAAACAGAAAAACAGCACATAGCCACTGTTTTACAAAGTCTATGGAAAATAAAGACTTCCCCCCTTTTTTTTTAATGGACGAATCTGTAAACTAATTTGAGAGACTGACCCATTGAAACACAAGTGTCCATGATTCAGCAGTGACAAGAAGACCTCTCTGTAATGACAAGGGGTCAGTGAGGGGAGTAAATGCAGCACAGCTGCTTGCAGTGAGCTGGTCCGTGTCTCAGGACCCTCAGGTGACATCAGATCTCCATCCAGTCTTCACTACCGTACAGTGAGAGCAGCAAGTTCAACGCCACAAAATCCTCAGACACCTAGCAAGTCCTTGATACACTTCTGTTTGACAATGTCTCAACTTTATTCTTATTTGTGTGTGCTTTTCAAACACTCTTACCAATTTTGTGCAGTTTTTCACAGCAAATGAGAGCTACAACTCTTTCGGCCAATCGGATACAGCTCATTGGTGGACCCTGAAAGTAACAAAAAACATTTCCACTGTACATGCACGTAGCTATCCTTAACACATAAAACTTCTATGAAAGCAGTATCTTTAAAGCCGAACTTTATGAAAGCAAAGTGGTTTATTTTGAAAAATGCCAGCAAGTTTGTCAAAAGCCTCATCTCCACAGTTTAAATAGCCATTTTTAAAAGTCCTGCCCAGTAAAACCTAGATAAGTTATAACGAAGATTTGACAATTTTAATGTATACAAATTTCAGTAAGATTTTAATGTAGCTTATTTTCACTAATCTACAAATAAGGAAAAAACAAAGATACATCAAAACGTGGCTGTAACATACACGTTAACAGCACTGACAAATTTTCATGTGCAAGAGAAATTAGTCATCTCGGAATATCTGGAAATCAGTACTGGGACCAAGGACGGCAGTTACGCAAAGGCAGATTTTCGAGTGAACAACAAAACAGCTAGAGAAGCCCAAATATATTTAATAAATTCTGTCCCTATAAGTGTCTAAGCCACAGCTGAATGTTGGTATTAGTAAGATCCTAGAGGGAACTTCAGGTTATCTACTCATACAGTCTACTGAAGGTCTGAACATGTAGGTGACCACAAAAGAGATTTGTAAACCTATGCTTAAGAACAGATTTAAAGCTAAATTTTCCTATAACTTGCGCTGGCGTAGAGAAGCTGAAAAACAATCCATTAATGACATACTTTAAAAGCACAATCATTTCTTTTTCTAAACTTACAACAATGGAGGCTCGGAGAGGTGAGTTAATTGGCAGATAAAGAGTTGAATAAAATGTACCATCAGGCAACTCTCGGGTTCTACATTTAGGAGCTAGATGAGTAAACGGATCGCTTGGTAATCTAGCACAGTATCTGTGAAGAAAAAGAAATTCTGATGCTAAATCTATACCTGAGAAATGGAGGAAAAAATCTGTATTGATATTCACAGCCTCAAGTTTAATTTTTCATGTCCCTCTCCCCTCTACTGGATTGGTATTTGTATGTGAAGTTTGAGCTTCACCACTTCGAAAACTTTCAATAAGATGGAACAGTGTTGGTCCAACAGAATCTTCTGCAATGATGTTCTGTGTCTACACTGTCCAGTGGGGCAGCCACTGAGCACCTGAAATGTGGTGAGGCAGCTAGGAAACTAATTTTTAAATTTTATTTAATTTTAATTAAAATTAAAACTTGAATTTAAATAGATAATGTATGTCCAATGCAATTGTAGAATGCAGAAAATACTGTTCAGAATCCATTAAGAGAACATGCCACCAGTGTTTGTTCCTTAATATCGTACATGCACCCACAAACTCTCAGGGCCTGTGCAAGGGAGGCATCAGAAGAGGCTGGAAGGACAGCCCAGTATTGACACAACGGAAGGCGTCAGAACAAGAAGACCACCCCTGCTGCCCACCACACCCCCACAGCAGCAGCAGGAGAGTGTTACAGGGCAGGAAGCTAGCTTCAGGGGCGCTGAGACTGAGCGAGGAGGGCGCTGGGACAGGAAGGTAATCGGTAGAGGCAGAACGCACCCAAGGAAGGCACTGGAATGAGTGGACACCCTGTAAGGTCACGACCTGTGCAGTAAGGGCACCCAAACACAGTGGCAGCCCTGCAGAGTGCGAGACTGGCTACATTCAGGGAGACTGGACGTAAACGTAACAATTCTGAGGACAATGGAGTCCTATCTCTCACTACTGAAGAAGCCAGAAATAAAGATGGAAGAGAGGAAAGCTAGAATGAACCCTGTGGTGTGACAGTAAAAGGAGGAAACAACACAGAGACACAGAAATAAATACATGTGTACGTGAATACGCACACACACACATAAATGTAGCTTCTAGTTCTGTCTAAGGAGTCTGGCAGTGGCAATACTCCAGGGGCAATGAGCACACCCAGTGCTTAGCACCCAGATTTTGGTTTCTAAACACCAGGCATTTGCCACTAAAAGAAACCAGAACCTTTTGGAGAAATAGCCAATATCTAGGCAGAGGCAGGGAAAATAGAAGTTGAGGCTAGAAATCTTAGTATGCCATAAAATAGGGAAGTGATCAAAGAATAATGGTGACATAAAAAGACTGGCTTGAAGGGGCTCCCACTGGCCAAATCTAAGATAATTTTAACATCAAAATGAGTAATAAATGACAGTAACCAGACTGTAACCCATTGAATAAAACAGAACTCCATCAGTTCATATTAGATAAAAAATAATAATAAAGGGAATAAGTAAGTGGAGAAAAGAGAAAGCTCTTCGTTCCAGTAGAATGCCAACAAATAGAAAGAATAATGGAATCAGAAGACCACCATTTTGGAGACACCACAGCAATAATCAATTCAGGCAAGAAATACCAATGGATACTTAAACCAATGGGTGACACTGGGAAGAGGAGTAAATTTTACACTGTCTCAAACTGTTTCCCCATGAAATATGCACTCATTATAAATGGAGAAAAGGCAACTTTACAGCAGAGAAAGCTGGCAGACCTTTCGTAAGTGATCAGAGCCACCACCACAAGGAAGAGCACCAATCAACATCGAGTGCACCCAGAAGGACAGGATGAGAAGAACACAGCATCACTTCTGGGATGTGCAGGCCCCAATGCATAACCCGGGGCTAATTATCAGAAAATATCAGATAAAACCAAACTGTGAGACAGACTACAAAATGATTGGCCTATAATCTTCAAAAGTTGCAAGGTCATTCAGGTCAGAGAACGACAAGAATGATTCCAGGTTGAAGGAGACTAGAGAGATGAGAAAAACTCACACAACCCTTGATCCTGGCTTGGATCCTTTCACTACAAAGAAACATTCTCGTGAAAGCTGAATGGGTCTCTCTGGGTGAGGAGGGGTAAATGGGAGTTCTCTGCAGTATTCCTGCAACATTTTAAAGTTTGAAATTGTTTCAAAATAAAAAGTTAAAAAAAAAAATCTTATGTGAGTTGCTCCTTTATTTTGCCTCTACACGGAAATTTATCCTGACACATCATCTAGGTATGTATCTGCTTTTCTTAGTTATTAGAAATGTTATTACCAATTCAGGACAAAGTAAATTAGGACATAATTAAAAATGTGAGTTAATTTATCATAATCTTGTATCATAGCTAATGAAAAATTCAACATCCCTCAACATTCATGGCACAAAACAACAGATTTCAGAATAAAAAAAAAAATTAGTGAGCACTATAAAATTAAGTAAAATCTAATCAAAATAAGCATGCCTTAAGTCAGCCTTGCCAACAAAAACTAAACATTTATTACTGCACAATACTGATTTTGCCTTCTGATCACAAAGACGAATGAATGGAAAAAAGCAACTTCTCTTCTTTCTCTCATCAAAATAGTATAAGCCATAAACAGAAAGACTGGTGAATATTTGCAAAAGGTAAACACTACAATACTCACAGGTTTAAACTTAAATCTTGCAATACTCCTACGGTTTCCATGCAAGTGATTTCATATCATACCTATTGATGTGTCCAATGGCCGTGTTGATTGTGACTCGTGGACCACCATCATCGGGCCTCAACACATATGGTGGGAACACATCGTCATCATCCACAACAGGTTCAATGTCAGTCTCACCAGTGTCAACTGACTTGGAACACTTGTTTCTCAAGATCTGAACATTGTAGGAACAGATTTTATGATGAGAGTATTTTCTTTGCATATGTCAGGAGTCTGCCCCTGTACCTACAGAAAAAGCTCTCCTGACACAAAACAGCTCTCCTAAACACACTTCAATATTCCAAGTCACCTGATGCAGAAACTGCCTCCCAAAGCAGTGCCCCCAGCTCCAATCATGTGGAGACACTAGCTATATGCACACAGGTTTGCACGGTACCATACCCACACACACACACACACGCACACACACACAGGGGCTATATCGTCACCCTCCCATCGCTCCACAACTCTGTCACTCAACTATGACTACACTGTCCACATTAACAGGACACTTTCCAGGGTTCTCCCCCCATAACACATATGACCATTTTCACTGCGAGCTTTCAAACACTTTGCAAAATACTGCAGCTCTATAATTACTTGACTTTCTTATAATGTACATACTGCACACCCCTGCTGAGACTATTTAGATAAAGCTGTTTTTATCTATTTCTCTGCACATAAAAAGTAACTTAGAGATAGCATATTGATTTTTGGATCTTACCTTTTCAATAGCTTTGTAGGTTTTAAGGTCTTCTTCAAAACTTTTTATTTTGTCTGTATCTGCTAACATTATATAATTAGAGATCGGTGCCCTTGCTCTTCCCTTAGATTGAACATAGGATCGATACTCTGTGGGCAAATCAAATCGAACCACCAAGTTGCATTTTGGTATATCAACACCTTCTTCCACAATACTTGTTGCAATGAGGAGATTGGTCTCATGTGCTCGAAATTTCCTAAGGACCTGAAAAAAGTCCACCACGAAAAGCAATTCTAAGAAATTTCCAAAGGAACAGCGGAGTACCAATAAGTGATGACTGTCATTTTTTTTTTAAGATTTATTTTTCAGAGAGCGAGCGAGCACAAGCAGGGAGAGCTACAGGCAGAGGGAGAAGCAGGCCCCCCGCTGAGCAGGGAGCCCGATGCGGGGCTCGATCCCAGGACCCTGGGATCATGACCTGAGGCAAAGGCAGATGCTTAACCGGCTGAGCCACACAGGCGTCCCACAACTGTCATTTCCGACACACACTCTGGGTACACTAAAGCTTTTGGTCCAGGCTAAAGATGACGACAACACCACACAAAACTCAAGATGCATGAACACATGGACAAAGAGACTCTGACTTAATGACAATTCTCAACTGAATAGGACTTGAAAAATCAAAGTGACTTTCTACCATACAGAAGTATGTACAAATCACAGAAAGCCTTTGGATTGAAGAGGCTGGCTTCTTCAATGGCCACAAAAGAATCTAACCAACAAAGTGACCGAATGAATCCACTTCTGGAACCCTGTTGATACTCTGACTCCCCGTGGTAGTGTCTTATGTCTGGGAGACTGTGCCAACAGCCCTCCAAAGACGTCAAAACTCACTAAAATCCCTAAAATGCTTGGAACTCAAAAATTATAAGTAAGGCATTACTTATTTTCTGGCATCCTGGGACATTTTCAACTTAAGGACTCAGAACTACTGATTAAAAAATAAAGTGAAAATTTTTTTCATATTAAATTTAAAATAACATCATTTCTCAATCCAGGATAAGTAAAGTAAGCTGGCTTTTAAACAGATCTATCACACCGGCTGGCTATTGGACTCCCCAAACTTGGAATATTATCAAAAAGCTATGACATAGAAAATGAACTTCAGTGTGAATTATTCTACCTTTAAATTAAATAACAAACTTCAAATAAAAAGTTTTTGTTTGCCAGCCAGAACACTATATTAGGTTTCACATATTTACAATGCTGTCTCCTATATTAAAATCTTAAAATGCATGAAAAAAATTAAGCCAGAACCTTTAACGTATTCAACCAAGGCAGGACTTTAAATGGAAAACAAAACACTTTCTAGGAAAAAAATTCATTTTGTTGCTCAGTCACATGGAGTCAACAGGAGTTATGGTTACACATGCTTTGTTTTTCTATGAAATGCCATCAGTCCAATAAAGGAAAATGAAATGGTTGACGGCAATTAAGTGAAAATTGATTTACCAGACAGCTATTCTAATTCTGAACATATGAATCACTATACAGCTACTTCACAGGAGACAGCTAGTCTATCTATGAGCAAATATTCTATAAACACCAAGCAACTATGAAGAAAGGGAGTTCCTATGAGCAGAGTTTATATATATTTTGAAAACTGTTATTGTACAATTATTTCAATTTGTTACCTCTTCCTGTTTTCTGAATTCTGCTTCCATCTGTTTGTTACGAGGCTGATTCTTTCCAATGCCATGTCCAGTTATAAAATTGCTGCTGATGTAAGCCAGCTCTGGATCTTGTTTGCCAGCTTCCTTTATCAATCTAAGAAAATTATATACATTTGGAAGTTAAGCATTGCTGAGGGAAAAAAATTTATAAACTTTTGTTTGTAAGGTCTCCCTGAAAATGGAAATACACGTATGTTTTGCCAACATACCTAACAAAATGGTCTCGGTGATTTTTTTCAACCAGCTTCAACAGAAATCACTGCCACTCTTCCCTGTGTAGATCTGTGGACCAAACCCTTATAATACCAGATACAGGGCTGATTTATACTGACGAACAAAATGGTCACGGTACTTCAAACTTTCTAATTTGGCCGTGATGATTTACTAGAAACGTGGCCTGGTAGGGGACAGAACTAGGCAGAGAGAAACATGGAATCCTCATATACCTTGGCTTCAGGCCAGGACCTATAATGAAAAAGCCACACACCTCTGAAAGCTCAATGCACTTCTCCACACGCACACACAACTTGTGGCGGCCATCACCGCCCTTGTCTCCATGGCCAAGTTTATACAGAGTGCCAACACCCGGGGCCAAAGGGCGATTCTACAGCAAGGGAAACCTCATTCTCCTGCTACATGGACAAAGAGAGCTCCCGCTGTGTGTGGAAACTAGCATGGTTATTTCTTTTAGTCTTACCCTAATACCCTTTTTATCACTGGAAGCGGCGCTCCAGGGCAAGAAATGCCTATCCACTGGGGAGCGCCTCCATTCCCAACACTTTCCTGCCCCCAGGGCGCCGACCACCGTTCTTTACCACAGGGCAGCGCCAGAGTCCCCATCCCATCCCGTCATGAAAGAGAGAGGCTTCCCGGCTCGTCCCTCTTCCTGCCTGTTCCTCTGTATTAATCCAGAATGCGAGTAACCTAAAGCTGGCCTTCTAGCTAAGAAATGGAAAAGAGCTACAGGATGGGATCACATTACACGGGGACAGAAGGTTAACAGTTAGTGCTGCCATTACAGCTATTTTGGAAATATCCACATTCAAAAACTCAGCACACAGGATAAATGGTTCCACACCTGACATAAGTGATTCCAGATGGTTCTTCTGAAGTCATACACATAGTATAAATTCCTAATAGAAAATTGCATTTTTAAGTCAAACCACTCTTTTTGTTTTGTTTTTTTTAAATACATGAAACGGACTAATATCAAAGAGCTGGAAGAAACCTTGAGTGGCCATCTAGAATATCTTCCTGCCTCCAAATCAGCCAAACACTTGCATGTCTAGGTTAGTTTAAGAGTCTGTTCTACATTCAAATACTTAAAATGTTCAGAATCAGGAACTTCCTTAATATGTTCCAAGCTCTGTTTAGTTATTATAATAAACTTATGATGTCAGTAGCAGAAAGCAATGTTACCTGCGAACAAATCGCATGCCCCAAAGTCTAAATTATGAAATCAATTATCTTAGAAATATGTACTTAACAAATGTTAGTTTATGTAAATAAGCATCAATGTGCATGTAACAGAGGCTAGAAAAAATGCATTTCATGGCAGGCATTAGGCAAATTAATTAATTTAATTAGGCAAAGAATGTATTTTACTTTGACAAAATGATCAGTCTAGCAGATTTCAATTAACTAAGAAGCAGAAGCACTAAGAGTAAATGCATTTCTCCTTAATGAAACTCGCATCAATACTGCAGAGAACAGAAGAGACAATATGTACATTAACAAACCAAATCTCTTGTAAGCAGTAATTAAATGCTATATACCCATGCTGATGATGTTTAGAGAGGAAAATGTCTCTTTCCGATAAATTAAGGGATGTCTGACCACATTCCTCAGACAAAACTATAGGCTTCCAGAGAAACAACAAAGTCTACAGTGGTCAGGGAGCTTACAAGTGAGTAACACAAACTGCTTATAGATTTCACGGTGCCATGAACCGATAAGACAAAGTCTTACTTGTTTCTTTTGATTTTTACACTGAGTTTATATGGGCGGCTCCACAAGCAAGCGATTCGACAAACCCAGCTGATCTCTTGTGCACAGGGCTTCTGAAACTATCAGCAGCTAAGAACCAGTTATTTTTTTTTCTAATTTCAAATCCATCAGAGACCAGCATTTTTGTAAAATTCCGTGAAAATTGACGAAGAAAATGAAACTTAAAAGCATTCAAATTCAAGAGCCAATTGTATTATATTCAGGAGACATAACTTGCTGTCAAAACTAAGAGCTTCTAGATGTTCACCCTCCATCTCTGTACCTAACTCGCTCAGCTGGTGACAGCATACAGATCACATGGTGTGTGCACAACATGCTGCCCCCCCCCCCCCCCCAATTACACGGGAAACAGCATGGCCAGAAATGGCAAATATGGATGCTGAACTGGTAGATGTATCCTAGGGAACTGGGATTTGACTACAAGTGCTAATTTATGCAGACAACCGTAAAGGGAAAAAAATTCAAAGAAACAAACACATCATTTGAAATGTCTGCCAAGTACTAAAGCACGTTATCAACAACAGCTTTTAATAGTATCCTTACTCCTTATATTTCCTTATCAATGTGAGAAAATCCAATGTAATTCCTCTGGGATCTTACCAAAAAAACTATGACTGATAGGTCCAGTACACGGATCCTATATGCCCCAAATGTGTGCATAAAGCCCATAAGAAAATAGCACCTACTGTATCAGGTGATAAAACAGCCATTTTTATATATGTTGTAAAGAGACAGAGAGACTATTACTATTTTACAAATGAAGATCCTGAGAGAGAAAAATTTCTCTTTATTTAAAGCTTTAAAAGTTAAAAAAAACTTTCACAAAATATACATCTAGAAAAGTGGGTAGAAATGAAAGGAACCAGGGCTCTATAGAGAAATGGCTGATTCTACAGCTGGAGTAGCAAAAATACAAGAGCCTGGAGCATCTTGTAGGGCTAGAAAGTCAGGAAGTGCTAAAAAAAAAAAAAAAAAAAGTCCAGGATGAGGGCCTGTCCAAGGGACACAGGCACTAAACTCAAAGAGCACCCCCACCCTCCCCGTGGCCCAGAGTGGAACATTTTGAACAACAAAATAAACCACCTACTATCAGATTATAACCCAAAGTGCAACATAAACAAACATGAGCCCACAGTGACAAAAGAACGTAAGTCAATAAATATTAATAAATAGGATCAAAGAGGTAAGTTGTCCTTACAGAAGAATTCCAATAATAAACATAAATACGCTCCTCTCCAGGAATGGAGTTCAAGCCCTCCTTTCCAGGATGAGCTCAACTTGGTGACCTGCTTCCAGAGAAGAAAGTGAGGAATAAAACAATTAACAACGGTCAGAGTGGAGAAGCCTGGCAACACTATCATAACCACGTGATGAAGTTTCCCATCACCAGTGATGGCTCATGTCCACACCGTAAGTCTCCCTGATACAATGTGATGAGAAGGGCACTTCATCTCTGCAGTGTTCTTACAAATCCTAAAACCCTATTTTAATCCTGAGAAAAACATCAGACAAATTCAAATTGAGAGCCATTCTACAAAATACTTGACCAGTACTCCCCAAGACTGTCAAGGTCATCAAAATCAAGGAAAAACAAAATACAAAAGACCAGAGGAGATTAGGGACACGCAACAACCAGATGCAATATGGTACCCTGGATTAAGAAGACAACATTAATGGGGAAACTGGTAAATGAAAATAAAGTCTGAAGTTTGGTTAACAGTAACGCACTAAAGCTGGTCTCCAGGTTGTGACGAAGGTACACAGTAATGTGTGATGTTAACAACAGGTGGGGGAAACCCAGTGAGGGGGACAGGGGAGCTCTGTACGCTCTTTGCAACTTTTCTGTAAACAAAGTTAGGAGGGAAATAGAGGGGGAGGGGTAGACGGAGGCCATGAACCCAGGCTCGTCACATGCCAGTGTCACACAAGACTAGTCAATCACACAGTGAAAAGAGCACCAGACGTGGGAGACCGGAAGCCCATTTTTGCCTCTTGGTATCTGTGTGATTTGGGGAGGGTCACAAACTGAGTCTTGGCTTCCTCATCTGAAATATAGTAAAAACATCTACCTTCCTCCCTCATGGAGTGTTGTAAAACTTAAAAACACATCTAAAAGTAAGTTATAAACCATAAAGCCCTATATACATAAGGCAAAAAGGAAAACTATAAACATAAGACTGTACACGTAGCTACATTGTCTACAGAAGTAGCTATGATTTATTTTTTTAATTAGGAGAGGACAAAACTGCCCATGTATCACAATAACTTAAGACTCCCGTGAAACTGTTCACTGAGGGTTTTTCCTCCTATTAAATTGATGGAAGGAAAGAATCTAGATTTCAGGAAGTTTTTCTAAGCTTATTAAAAAGCTTACTGGAACAAGACCTCTATTGTATATTTAATTAGCTGCCCATAAAGTCAACCCTCAAACCGCTCTTGATTCATCATCCAACACTAAATTCCAGCCCCATTTTATGAAAGTTGATCACAATTAATCTGATCCTCAAAGTCAAAAGGAAGTAACTGATTGATTTTTGATAAACCTTTTCAGGCTAATATTCCTGCCATGAAAACTGGCACATCTCTACACTTAAGAATGCATGTAGAGAAGAGGGAAAAGAAGAAAATATGCCACTTCTTCTTTCTAAGCGCCATAAAATGTATTTAATTCTTAAACCATCCTGTACGGGGGGCAGGGAGCATGTCTATAACAAGGCTTGGAACTGTAATTAAACTTCTCTGACCCCTGAAATGCCTTTTCCCCCATTCTAAGAAATAATCCTGATGGTCAGGCTCTCCCTGGTCTGTCTCCTGGCCGTCTTCCACATGGATTTTTAGCGTTCTCTGACACCCAGGGGCATTATGACTGCAGAAGGAACTGGAAACTAGGAGGCAGGATATCAGGATTCTAGAATTGTCTCTGCCACTGCCTGGCAATTTAACTCAGAGCAAATCACTTTTCCTCCTGAGGCCCTTTCCCCTTTTTTTTTTATAAAAATAAGTGGACTGGATTAGATAGTCAATGAGTCCCTTTCCAACCTTAAACTTCTGATTCCAATGTAATTCACTACCTAAAGTTATTTTGCTTTGTATTCATCATAGAGATCAGGCCCAATGACTATGAAAATTACCAGACTAAAAACTGCCAGATGACTACCCCAGAGTCCAATTTCTCATTACTCCAGTCAGTTTTCAAAGCCCCAAACAGTCAGAAGCAGTTTAGGAAAAGAGAAAAAAAAAAAATCCCAAATTACCACAGGAACCAAAGCTGAATTTCTCCTCAGAGATCACTACTTGCACAACTGGCTCTCAGAGATTAACTCTGGTCAATTAATGGGTCTCCTAGAGAAACAGATCATTGTCTGAAGTACAAACTAAGGACCCTTTCTGGCCCCAACATACTACAGCATCTATACACACACGAAAAGAACCATACACTCCATGACCATTTGACACAAATCTGCAGGACAGCTCCTTGGCAGGGTCTATGTTCAGGAAAAATCAACTTCCACTAAAGAAGCGGGTGGACGTGGAAATCCACAGCCTAACTTTGGATGATGCACTGTCATCTTTTGCCAATATCCTCTGATTTCTTCTCTAACATTCTTATTTTCTTCTGATTCCAAAAATTTTAATATATAGTATATGAACCAATCCAAATTGCAAATCCAATTGTTCTGAACTTTTTCCATTTTGAACTTGCAGACATGAATCAATATTGGTTAAGATAAAAAAGTTAACACCACCACCAACAAAAAGACAGCCACAATAATTCCTAGATAATATTTATCCTAAGATTACCTGAAGGAGAAAGCTTGGTGTGAAATGCTCAACACAATGCCTAACACATAGTCACAGATGAACCGTATCTGAACTGACTCTAATAACTAAATGCAAAACAAAACAAAAAATGTTTTACCTTAATGTAACTTCATCTTTCTACACTTACTCTCTATTTTAAAGATTTTTTTTATTTATTCGAGACACAGAGATAGAGAGAGAGAGAGAGAGAACACGAGCAGGGGAAGAAGCAGAGGAAGGGGGAGAAGCAGGCCCCCCCGCTGAGCAGGGAGCCTGACGCGGGGCTCGATCCCAGGACCCTGGGATCATGACCTGAGCCGAAGGCAGACGCGTAACCATCTGAGCCACCCAGGCACTCCCTTACTCTCTATTTTAAATGGATTAGAACAGGTTTGCATCCTCCAAGAAAAAAAAATCCCAGGTCCTGTCAAATCTAGCCTTTCAGGAAAGCTACAGTCATACAAACGTCCTCCCTGAAGATTCCAGCACAACATTACACATGAGGTACGATGGTGCCAAATAGAGAACACTCACCTAAGCCTTCTGCCAGGTTCAAAGCTATTGTTACAGCACAGCACTTCACAAAACCAAAATTGCCCCCTCCACTATGGGAAAGGATGCTGGTTAATCTTAAGAGATTTACCTGTTTAAGACAACGGCCGTGTATCTTCTTTCCACAAAAATGATTCCACATAAAATATTGGTAAATGGAGAAGGAAAATTTGTCTCCGGCTTCTCTTTTTCTTCAATTTCTTCATCCTCATCATCATCCTCAGAATCACTCCAAGACACATAATTATCCTGATTCCTATTATTATACCACTCAACACTTTCAAACTGCTGCCGCTCATACGGCTTATATTTGCGTAAAATTTCAAGCAGTTTTATTACTTTAGGAGTTACAAATTTCAGGTCAAGTGAGGCAGGAGAGAAGTGCTCTTCACATAGTGCATGTATTTTCCTCAGGAAGGTGTCTGTAAACAATAGAAATTTCCTGTGCAGCTCCTCTTGTTCATGTTTGATGTATTTCTGCAGTTCTCTTACCATCATTCCAGCTACCTTATCTGCACACCAGGGGCCCAGAACCACCAATACCGCACGACAGTCTGACAGGATCTACAAAAAAACGTGAAGAGCCAAATGCTAAACAGTAATCATGTAGCCTTTTCATATGAGGCTTAACTAGGATTTAAGTTGTCTTCAATCTGCCCCTTCAAAATAAATTTTCCCGGCTAATTCAAACACTGAGGTCAATTCCTCAAGCTTGGGGGGCGGGGGGAAGAATGGCCAGTGGTCTTTTCAATCTCTACTTTTTCATATATACATGCCCAGAACCATCCTTTTGTTTTCCCCAGAAAAAATAATAGAAAATAAAAGATGCAACTGTATAAGGTTAATAAAATTTAATTTCAAGTCTGTCATTAGTTACAAGTAGAACTGAGTCATTTACTTCCAGGTAAATATGCAAGGAATTATGCAGCAGAGCAATTTTATTTTAGGTATCTAAGAAGAGCAAGTCAACCTTCCCTGCACCTTACACCCAGAGCGCCACATCTTACAACTCCAGCTCCGAGCAGAATGTAAACCCACAACGAGGCTGTAACCGAGGAACTGTCAGCTCCGCAGGCAGGTGAAAGACAAACTGGGTGGAACAGAGACTTAATAAGAAATCAAGGATTGGAAAGAGTCTAGGCATTGCTGCTCCAGAGCAAATCAGCAGGAGAGAAACTGAGACTCAGATTCAACACTGTTGTTCACAAATGGCTGCAAAGTCCTAGGACGATGGGTCTCAAATTTTAATGCATCGAGATAACTGGAGTACTTGTCAAATCTCAGAAAGCTGGACCCCTCCAACAGGCAGGGCTTTAGCAGGCGAAGGATAGGACCCCTAATCTGCTTTTCCACCAAGTTCTAAGGGGAACGCGGACACTGCTGAACTGGAGTGCACACTCTGAGGACCACTGATCTAAGGGATCTCCTCCCAAAGCTGTGCCACTCAGGAACGACGGGCTCAGCTCCAGTTACACACAGGGTATTCGCTCAGTCCGAGGGTTCCAGCAGGGACTAACTCACGACATGAACCCCAACCCATCTCCTTAAATCAGGGAGGTCTAGATTTAATTATCTGTTGGGTAACCGTAAACTCAACCCAACAGGATCTGTCCAATGAAAAATGTCCAAAGAGATAAGAAGATGAGGCCTTAAACTAAAACACACAATAGCCTCATTAGAAACATGTTTTCATTTCGATATTAAAAATAAACAGAAGTCTTTTAATTATGCTTTCTCTACTTACTTGTACACGCTTACCTGTTTAGAAATTAAAGTAGAATCTCTTTCTTTCGAATGCACAGATACATTACAGTCGTTGATAAAGTGAAGTGCGTCCTCTAGCTCCACCAGCAGTCTGCCATAGAGCCCACTTCTGTCCGTGAATGGCCCACAGTCTACCACAATCTCACACGGTTGAGAAGTGTATCTTTAATGGGGGAAACACAAGTTGTCACTGCCACCAGAAACTCACTTCAGCATGCCGATCCATTATGACGTGTCTAATGGGATCACAGGCAGGCTCGCAGTGGTCTTCCGAACGGGGTACTCACTTTTATCTGTGCCTGTGCTCGCTTGGAAGGCTCCAGGAACGACTGCCTAAGGCTGACATTCAGAGAATTTTGTGAATCTTGTCATTACCTTATTATCTCAGGATTTTAGGTTTAGACTTTCAACTTTTGCCTCCTTGGGCATCAAGATACTCAAACAACTCAGTAATGATCACTTCTCAGAAGCAGAACAGGGATGGAGGGGCAGATCCTACACGGAAAGTGTTATCATTAAATCTATCCACTTCCATACTATTTGAAATTTTTCCCATTTGCAAATGTCAGTTTTATTTTAATGTGTTTTTAACGTATCCTTGTAAGGAAAGCTCACCTAACTTTCAACCACTTACGGTATCATCTTTGGATCTCTTACGCCTTTCATAAAATATGACAACTGGAATAGCACATAGTATTCTACAAGCACTAACAATGATTAAGGAAAAGAAATATACTAAAGACATATTTAAATACTACAGTTCTCCTTATACTCAATCAGAATTTATACTTAAACAGAGTCAAACTTAGAGGACTAGGAAGTACCAGATTCAAGAGATCACTTACCAGTTTTACTTAAATGCTCTAATACCTCTACTTCTGAAAACTTCAAGTGTACAAGCCCACCAATCTAATTTGGGGCAGATAAAAGCAGAAGTACAGCCTTTTACTTCCATCTCAGATCGTTTGGGCTCAAGGGAGTCAAAAACAACATGTCCAAAAGGCCCTGAGATTTGTACTTCATATGGCATTTGAATCCTTAAGTTCCATGAATCTGAAACATTACGTTTTCATCTCATTCTACAAGGAGAACTTTCCCCAAGTTCCTACTAAATGGCAGGCACACGGCCATTTTTAATGTGACTGAGCATCAAAGAATCCCTTGAAACCACCGTCAATGCCATTTTCCAGGATCTAGGAGAGTACATGACTCACCTGAAGTTACACAGCTTCCAATTAGTGGAGCCAATACTTCAAAACCCATCTGATTTAACTCCACACCCTGATAAATCAGCTTCTCTAGTTATTATAACTGTTCCAAGAACCAGCACTTGATAATCTTTAGCCCTGCTAAAGACTGTATCTCATAAGGATGTAAGGATACTTTAATATGAATTGAATTATATTTAAAAACCTATTTATTTAGGCTCCTTTCCACCAACTCAAATCAGAAAGTGCGTACGTGTGCACGTTCTACTGAAACAAAATAGCCACCTTCTCAAAAAGAGACAAACCTAGAAAGCATACACGGTTTTCTCAGACACTAACACCCATTTTCAAAACTACGGGCTGTTTCCAATCATTTTAAAACATACTATAAAATATTGAATTCTGTCAATAAGTGAATGCTCTTTCAAACTATCCCACGGGACACTTAGGTTGAACAACCAAGCACACATGGACAGAAAAGAACACAAATTTCCTGTCCGAGTTCCAGGTCCTCGCCAATGTCTGCAAACAGGGGGGCCCGAGCTTCTGCAATCTTCTCTCGGAATGAAGAAACCCCTCCATCTGCTGCTCTGTGTGGAAACAAGGTTAGATCCTCGCCCTCGCGGGCAACTGTCCTGACAGAATTCTCCAACTTGCTTTGTTCCTTGCGGCAGCCATCCGTTCACTTGAGCGGGCGCCGGCCGGGAGAGCCTACGGGAGGGAGGGAAGGCCGCCGAGCCCCCAGCGCCTACCTGTCCAAGACCACCAGGTCGGTTGCAGTTTCAGCATTACTCTTCAGAATTTTCTCCAGTTTCTGGATCTTTTCTTCCAATTCCTCAGGATCACATTTCCCATTTAAAATGGAAGCAGTGAGTCCCAAAATGCGAGGACACGATGGACAATTTTCACAGAGCTAACACAATGAAAGACACGGACAGTAAGGAATTTGTTCTGCACAGCCAGCACAAGAGAGACGCTAACAGGTTGAGAAGACGGACGGATGCTACAAACACGACTTACGGAATTACTGTAGCTTGTTAAAAGGCCTGTTTATCAAAAAGGCACATTTAAATATGCTATGAGAGATTATATAATTAATTTATCAGGTTATATACTTCGTTTATCTGTATCATGTTTAAAATTTTATTCCAGATTTAGATTTACTACAAGTTATTTACGATAGTTCATTATAATAGATTTAAGTGAAAATTAATTTAATATTCCGTTATTCATACACAGAACAAAGTTCCCAAAACTGGTAACTAATATTACTGCCTCTGATATGTGAAAACACTGCTTATTCTCAGTAATCTGACTTAAATTAAGACTGACAAAATCTAAAAATTTACCTTCATAATTTCTCGGTAGGGGTGGTCTAGGATTGCAAGATGACACTCATCAAAGACCAAAAGGTTAATGTCTGACAGTGATAAGTAACCATTTTTCAAAACATTCAAGGCGACATAGCAAGTCATAACGAGAACCTAAAAGAAAACTAGCATCAGTATATAAATGTGCCTTTCACCTGCCTGGATACACTTATACTAAATCAGATAATGGAAACACTATGTTGTGGGTGAGAATTAAGAAATTCATTAGTCAAAATTAAAACAAAAATTTTAAATGTATGGAAGCTTATACTTTGGAACCAAGAAGCAGAATTAGGAAAATATGGAAAGAGATTATGAGAAAAAAAAATCCTTGATAATAGAGACCATGTTTTTATGATAAATCTACTAAATCTACTTCAGGTTTTCAGGTTCCTACAGCCATATTTTGACTGATGAGACCTATCAGTCTAATTAACTGCCAAAATAATTCACACCATGTTTTCCTCTTTTTTCCCATTAAACTGACAAGGTTTTCTGGAAGAAAGCAAAGACTCAACATTCTTTTTTATGGTGTCATCACTCATCAGTGTGTGGACACTGAAGTGTTTTATTGATGAAGACTCAATCCCACAGACAATCCCTCAATCCCACGAGACATACTCGTCACTGCGGACTGCTCCCGGTCGGTGAGGAAGCCCCCTTCAACCACTTGACCCACACACACCCAAGAGCCCCTCCACACATGCGGCTTCCACAGAAATGGGTCAGTTAGAGGAAGTCTCTCAAAGACCCAAAGATCTCAACCAAGAAATGTCTCCAGTTTCAAGACCTTCAACCCAAGCATAAATTTTCTGAAAAGCAGGCTATCTACAAGTTGGAAATAGGTCATCAGAAGTTGTGTTTTTCAAGCAAGTAAATCAGTCATATTCTCTTCTATGAAGTAAGACAGCAACATACATGACTCTTGATCTGGTTTTGGTGTGAGACCTCCAGTGAGAAAGAGGGTGTAAGGGCTCGTTTCTAGGTTGACAAAGTACAGGGAAGTAGAGTTTTCAAGGCTACAGGTGATCTCATGAATGAAGCCAAGGACTTGCAGGGATTTCAAAAGTGAAATTTCTCTACGAGTCTTACCTGGTGCTTAGTAAACTCTTGGTTCCATTTCTCTTTTGTCCAAGATGCATTTACTTCTAGGTCTGAGTATTCCCCAACCTTGAGATCTGAATGAGTTCTGACAGCTGACACTTGTTGAGCAACCTGGTTTGCTGATTACAAATATAATACTCCATGTAAATATGACAAATCTTATCTAGTTGGCTCTCGGACTACTAACGATTAAGACAGCTAAGGAAATCTTTATTATTATATATCATACCTAACCCCCAATTCCTTAGATAGCCAATTTAAAATCCTATTTCTAAAGTTATCCTCCAGAACGCATTTACTAGACTCAAGCCCCTACCCCCTGTCATTCCCTTCAGAGAGCCTTATACCACCTTCCTTTTTTATGGCCGATTTTCCCCAACCTAAGAATATAACGGTATATTATATTCTTGCATAATATAAGGCTAGAATGGTAACTACTCCAGATCCACCCCTCCTGTTTTCTTCAGTAAAATCAGATCGTTTCACCAAGAAGTAAGACAGTTTCATATGTATTTAAAGTACATAAGAACATCACATGCTGAAACAAACTAAGAAAAAAAAGGAGAGCAGTGGCAGGGTTATATTAGTGCCCTAGCAGCTTCGGTCCACATTTTATATTCTTAATATATAATCCCAAACACATAAAAACCAGTATCATAAACTCTTACTGAATATCTAACTTTTAAGAAGCATCTAACTTCCCTTCAATAACTGGCATAGCAAAATCATAAGTCAAAAAGTTACTGATCTCATAATCAAGCACCTTTTGACATACTTTACAAAGCTAAAACATCAAAAACAAAAATAACTGTCATGGCTTAGATTAGATGATGTTCCAAGAAGTCACTCAAGCAAAAAATGCAGAATCAGAATTAAATGCAATTACATTTAAGGAAAAAGCTGAAGTTTAACCCCTGTGGAATAAAACGGCTAACACTTAAAAGAGGCATACTATCAAGTTAAGAGATAAGTCAAAATGATGTTTCTGCTACCAGAATTTCAACAAATACATTGTTTCTCAAACTCTCTACACTTTCAACAATCTAACTTAATGCCCACAGAGAAAATGTGCTTCACCATAAAATCTCATCCAATTTCCTCCACGCAATTTCATAAAATAATTTTTTTATTACCAGAGTTGACCAAGAACACCGTCCTTTTTCCATTTCTGCTGAAGTCTCCCCTGATCTGATAGGACAGCTCTTTAGTGAGTAGTACTGCAATAAACGTCTTCCCTGAGCCAGTGTTTAAACAGACTATGGTATTATGATCCAGAGCTGCTTCAAGCAGTTCAACCTAGAAACACAGTGGGGGAAAAAGATTATACACTTCTTATCTAAGTACAAAGTTGGGAAAATTGGATTTTGTTTTAATTCAGGAAATTTCACTGTTTTCTACAATCTCCCTCTGATAAATCTGCCAAAAAAAGGACTTCCTATATCTGTACATTCATCACAGGCATTAAAATGCCCGTTATCGTACAGCTGTGTTGTGTAAAGATACATGGAATGATATTTATAATTTCTTTAAGAATTATTTTTGCAGGGGACAGAAAACTTCTCAAGAAGAATCTGAATGACTGAGTTTACAGGCCAGTTCATGGTTGTTCAAACCAATCTCAATTCCTACCCAGCTCATGAGGACAGACATACCCAAGTGGGTATTAAGGAGCAGTGAGGTTTTCAGAGGGAAAAAAAAAAAATAATGAACTTCACAAATAAAACTATCAAATCAATTACCCGGCAGATGTTAGAAAAGAAAAGGACTATTAAGAACAAAAGTATCTGGAATGAGAAAATTAATCAGAAGAGGAGAGCCTGAAAAGGTAAATGGGTTTTATATAAGTCGTGTCAACTATATGCTAATTTATTCCATTTTAGTGAAAATGCCCCAGTATTAGTGTTCTCATTAGTACCTGATATTTTCTTGGCGTATAAATGTTATCATGAATTGCTTCTTGTTGCCATGGCAGTCCAAAGAAAGGACCCATTGGTGAGGAGGCAGGGGTCATGAGCTGCAGGCCTGCCATGCTGAGGGGCTGCAAAGCAGGGCTTTTCATTCATCCAGTGCTTCTTTCATTGCATTTTGCTCTAGCACAGCTTACTACAAAAGGGAAAAAGAATACCATTACACCACCATGCAGGGTTAAGAACAAAAGAAAGCACAGAAACAAGAGAAACATAAGAATATCATTCCTATGGACCCTTTCAAACTTTTCCTATAATTGTTTTAGCTTTTTCTTGATCTAAGAGGATCATTTTAAAAAGTCAAGTGTTCTACACTCTCCAACCCAGCAATTCTACACCTAGAAACTTAGCTAAACGAACTAGGCGACTACACAAAGATATAAGTACACGAACACGTATTGCTGCATTATAACTGGAAAGCAAGAAAACGCTTTCAAATGTATTAATAAAAACATGAGCTTATGTAAATGATGGTACAGTTATACAATGGAATACCCTGAACCCTTGAAGAAAACCCGTATCTATATTTAGTGATACTGAACTATGCCTTTTCTGATATACCTTTAAAAGAAAATACGAACACGATGCCTTTTTAAACATATACGTATATACGAAACATGTCAATATGTGCATAAATATATTTCAAACATTCTTTGTCAATTCTTTGATGCCATTATTGATAAACTTATGAGATAATGGACGGAAGGCGTTTAGCAATGTGCGTGCACATAAGAAAGATTCAAATGCCTGCCAACATTTTGTCATTTTATCCATAGCCCATAAACACACAAGGTCTTTTTCTCAGTTGACAACCTATCACAGTGGCACAGCTGACCAACTATTTAAATATGTATCTTTAAAAAAATTACACACATCCTAGATAAATTCAGACAGTGCACCATTCTGTGAGTTTTTCATGGTACGTAAGCACTCTTCTGTGTTTCATGTATGCTTTCCCAAAGATAAATTTGATTCTATGAAATGACAGACTAAACCTGAGTCTTTTTAAAACTCCTAACCTGCAGATAGAGGGTTAGAGTCTTAAACCTCACCACGAAAGTCCATCAGCTTTCTGACTGCCAGCAGAATTGACTTGCCCCGCAAGAAGGTTTTCACCCTCGTACTGCTTCAGAGTGTTCACTGTTAACACTCTATGAAACTGGAAAGAAAGAAGCCCGCTCTTTGTTCCTTGACAAGTGAATCTCCCAACACGTGAAATGTACAACCATGATACAGCACAGTGACTCAAATTGTCCCACCTAATCCAACAAGGAGTCTCAAGTGTAGTCTCTTTGAGGCGCAGGCACGATACCAAGTCCTGGTTTCAGCGATGAGCTCAGCTGACAACAACTCAACATCCAGCTACCAGCAGTGTGACCTCAAGTAAGCGGTAGGGGGCACGGGGCTTCAGGGGCCCAGGACCTCAGCAGGGCAGGTGCCACCGGACCAGACAGCACAACCATTCTCATGATCCTTCTCAGAGGAAGACGACAAGCCAAGGATTCCAGAGTCCACTCTGACAGCTACCAACTCTGTTCTTCATGAGACACAAGTGCTCTTTCTCTACTCAACCAAAGCCCCAACAGCCATCTTCTGACCCCACACTTGGCGTTCACTTTGCCCAACTCCTAGGCCCACTGGTCGCACACCCTCAGGTTCACGACTCAAGCTTTTTACCCTATAGGGCTGCCCAGAACCCAGAGTTAAACCCACTTTTCCTTCCGGAAACTCAGCAGGTCATTCTGGAGGCCCATGGTTGACACTGCAGGCACTTCCCACCTGACTACCGTCCTGGTGATACCTCTCGACATCTTCATTACTATAGGCTGCCTACAGGAATTATTTATGCCCAAGCCTGACCCACTCGCTTTTCATCCAAGCCAAATACTAATCCAAGACCAATCCAAAACATGGCGCGAAAGGTGTCAGGAAGTAAGCCTAAATCCTGGTAGCTGAAGAGAATAAAGCAGGAAGAAGGCAGCAATGTAAATCCCCAAATACCTCTTCCTCCACCTCCAAACACCATGTACAGCCAGGAACCCGCAAGCACCCCTCTCCTCCTGCCACTGTGACCTCTGTCCACCACTTCTTCTCATAGGGATAACAGTGGGAATAATAATAATTAATTACTCCAGAGAGACAGTCTAAAAAAGACTATTTAAAAAATAGTCTGTTTTTTAAAAGGGAATCTATAGTCTTCAAAACTGCATAAAATACAAAGAAAAACTACAGGTATGTTCCAGATTAAAGAAGACTACAAAGAGACACAACAGCTAAATGCAGTGAGTGATCTCAGACTGGGTCCTGGACTGCAGGACAACACCAGAAATGGCCTCACAGAGCCCCTGATAAAACTGTTCAAGTCACTGAAGCTGATAACTGCACTATGGCTGTCTAACAAAGTATCTTTATTCCTAAGAAATATACCCCAAAGCCTCTAGGGGTAAAGCGCCATGAGTGTACGCAATTTATTCTCAAATGGGTCAGAAAAAGAAACCACATACAGGTAGAGAAGTGTGCAACCGGTAAAGCAAATGAAAAGAGTAATGCTTACTCTTTTAACTTTACCGTATGTTTGAAATTATTTCCCAGTAAAGATTTTTAAAAAGTAAATAAACAAAAATGACTGGTTGGACTGGGATTTCCTTGCATGCGGGAGCTATAGGTCTTACACACTTGGGTCACCCGCTGTACCAAACCAGACCGAGAACATGGCAAACAAGCAGGGCAGCTTTGTAGAATGAAAAGAGCCAACGGGTTGGCTCAGTCCATGAAGCGTCTGCCTTCGGCTCAGGTCATGATCTCAGGGTCCTGGGATCAAGCCCCACATCAGGCTCCCTGCTCAGCGGGGAGCCTGCTTCTCCCTCTCCCCCTGCTCGTGCTCTCTCAAATAAATAAAATCTTAAAAAAAAAAAAAAAGATTTCCAACAGCTTCTGTCTGCCTTTCCAATTTTATGTCATCTTGCACATGTGTGCACAGAGACACACAAGTACACACCTGATTCTTCACCAGCACACGTGCTCCCTAAGAGCAAGATGCAGGTCACATTTTCTGTAGCTCTTCAATTTCCTGCTACAGTGTACCGTATATACGTTTACGTAAATATCTGATAAACTCAACAAGAGATTCATGAGTGTCACACAACAACGTATAGAACAGAATCATCACAGTCCAAATGCTATTTCTCTATGTTTTGGAAATCCACATCCTCTCCGTTTCTACTCGAGGTGAGGGCAGGGGGTGGGGGGTGATGGGCAGGAGAGGACCTGCAAGGAAATGGGAGGACAGCAGTTGAACCCTCTCAATGAACTTCTCCATAGGTCGTAACAGCTAAGTTAATCCTCCTTCATTTCCTATACAGTGGCTGGCCCCAGAGTTAGGGAACACAAACCCAAGATGAAAAAATTCAAAAGGTAATCCAATAATGTGAAAACAGAAAAATCTACGATTATGCCAATTTTTATTTTCTTTGACATGTTTAAATAGATTTTTTTTTTCTTAACTTGGTCGTAATGAAAAGTTCTGAATCCCCAGGTCAGTAGAAGTCCTGTAGTCTCACAGATGAGCTGACTATTGGTTAGCTGCTTTCCCAGAGCCAACAGACAACTCCCCGTGACTGTTTTTCAATCACAGATTTTAACTGTCTGGCCAGACAATTTACATTCATGAAATCAGTGAAGTTGTTTCTTAACTTCCATATATTATTCACTCAAATAATGGAGGAAAACACACGAATAAACTCTCTTCCTCTTTCCAAATATGATAAATCACAGATTTACCGTTTTAATGTTTGAGATCTCTGTGTTGCTGTTGTCTGAACTGCATTTTGACATTGTGATAGCAGTTTATTGGGAAATCACAGCATGCTTAAGCTTCTGCTCTAAAAATAAATGCAAAAATAGCCAAATGTAAGATTCCTGTACTTAAATGGAATATAAACACATCTACAAGAAACCCCTATTGATATGAAGAGTTAAATACAAGGCTATTATTTTGTATTAAATTTTAAACGAAAGACATTTGGGTTATTTTAGAATACAAAGTCTTACTCTCTAAAACAACAAGAGAATGAGCTGCAACAATAGCATGCCTAATTCCTAGAGATCCGGGGGAAAGAAAAAGTTAGAGGCAAGTCCAAGAAAAGATTTCAAAATGAATACAAGAAAATCTAAAGATAGTGGCTAGGATAATGGGGGTGGGGGGGAAAGTAAAAGAAGACAAGTATGTGTTATTTCCTAAATTCACATACACAAAAGAAAGAAAGATCACCAGAAGAGGCACTTGGCTGAGAAATCCAAATCACCTCGATACATGTATGCAATTGGTCAGTAATTTCAATTTCTCAAAATGGAATTAAAAACCCCACAGTTAAATCCACACCATAAACTCTTTTACGGAATTCATTCACGAATAAAAGAATTCAGAACACAGTTCAACAATACTGTTATAAAGAAATATAACCTTAGTGTGGTTCTCCTCAGAGATTATAAATCAAAAATGAGGGAAGCATAAAGTATTGAGATGGAAAGCTTAATTTCATCACCAGGTGTTGATCTGGTTAGACGTGACCCCGACTCTTGCTTGTGCTCATTACGCTCGACGGCAGTGCCTTCGCTACCAGCAGCCTAGGGAAAGCAACTGTCACACATGTCTCTGTTTCGTCTTGTTGGTGCGAGGACATATGAGCACAGGTCACACTTTCCCATTTCAGAGACAAGTTTGGTTTGCTAGAAGGTTAACAAGGCAGAATGGGGAAACCTTAGCACTATTTTAGTATGTACATATTTACCTCAAAATGCTGATTCTAAGTTCTTTCAGTTTCCAAGTCTGTATTAATTCATACCCTAGGTAACCTAAAAGCAATCAGAGAGAGTATTTTAGAACATAAAACTCATTTTTAAAAACCAACTTTAAGAAAATTCCTATTTGACAAAATTTTCACATTTAACTTATCAGAATAAGATTCCCAATAACTTCTTTTTCTACTCAAAGTCAAGAAAATAGTACATGCCTCAAAGAGCTGCCTTTAAAATTAGTATTTATTATGTTCTAATACAACTGAAAATGTTTGAAAGTTGTTAGTACAATCCAATCAGATATAAGGGAGAATTCTTGAAAGTAAATTACATTTTCCCCCAGTAAAATCTGGCTTTAGAACTCCTTGAACACTATGTAAGTCAGTACCATGCTTCACGTGAGCAGATGTTCCCTCTCCTGGTGTCAGTCCGTGTTTCTAAAGCTATCTCATACTTTGATGCTTAATTCCATTCTATACTGTCACCTAGTCAGATGCAAACTCAAGACACCAACATGGCCTGATGTGTCATGCCCTACACTGTTCAAATTCACATTCACGTCTTTTCTAGAAACACCGTAACTAAAATAAGGACACTGATAATCCTTTAAAGTTCAATGCAATTCCACCATTACAAAACTACTGCTGAGTTATCCAAATTATTTCCCTAGACTATTCTGTATAAAGATACGTCAGAGGGTTAACACGCCAAGTACAATGACAACTTGTTTTATGTTCATTAATACAGAACCAATAGGTCAAGTTTTCTCATTTTAATTGATGATTGTAACTTAAATTACAAACATGCAAACTCCTGTTTGATAAGCCCCTTTAAGATAACTGAAAAAGATGTGCCCCATCCCAGACACTCAGCCAATTTTTAGTACAAACCAATAAACTTCACCCACAATGGCATTTAAATCCAGTACCTGGCTGTAGCCCTTCGGACAAAAGCTTGTAACAACAGACAGCTTAACCCTGCTCATCTGAAGTCTAAAAGCATCTAGAGCTTCTTGGTACACATTTCCAAAACGGGCAACAAAACTCCCAACTCAAGTCATTTTATTATAAAACATCACAGATGCTGATATTATTAACTTCACAAGTATCACTGTCCAGATTTCCTTCCTACTCTCATGAAGCCCAAGCAGGACTACCATAAAGTCCCAAGGTGAACAAAAGACAACACACACACACACAACAGTAACACCGTGACATTAAAACAGTGTCAAATGTACTTCTGTGAGCTAACAGATAAAACTAAGAAATGTTTGAAAAGCCTTTAGATCCTAGTAACAAATACGCTATGGAGATCTAGGGCATTATTTTAACCAACCAAGCCTAAAACCACTAAAGGAGTCCTTGGCTATAGATGCAAACAGGTTTATACAATTATTGGCATAGAGGCAAATTAAAAATAAGAGGCTTAATTCTCCCAGTCGATAATAAAGGGAAAAGCCTCCTTCCCCCTCCCTTTTGTTCACAATTTCTCAATACTCTCCAGATGTAAGTGAATCTTTTTAAAAGCTAAATAGCCTCTAGCCAGTCTCACATCTCAGGAATGTCTCCCTAAGGACCTGAAAGCCATCCCTGAAACATAATCATCAAGAAAGACAATGCCCAATCTCCCAGTTTCCTATGAAGAGGCAGGCCTAATAATGGCACTTGACTCCAAACCGCAAAACCTACCTCCAGTCATAAAGATGTGAGGAAATGAGCAATTCTACCTTGAAAAACATGGATGTTAAGTGTTAACCAATTAGCTATACAAAAGAGTAGGGTTTCTTTCTGTCTTTGGAGTCTCTTTAGTGGACAGCCTGTAATGCACATCACCACACTGGTTTAATGCTTACCGAGTAATAAAACTGTTTTCTTCCCTCTACCTTTGTGGATAGGTTTTCTGCGTGGGGAGGAGATTCTGTTTTTAATTACATTTCCTCAAGACTGGCTTAAAAAAAAAAAAAAGGCATAAAATATATCCTCAAATAATATTCGTGCCAAATAACAAATTTCCATTTCTTGGAATTTGAATACTGGAGAAATCTTAAAATATGCTACCCAACTACACTGGGGAGACGAGCTTTTAAAAAAGAAGATGGAGCTAAGTGTGCAAACACTTAACTACATTAAAAAGGAATCTGCACACTGAAAGGATCCAAGTTGTTTAAAAACTACTCCCACCAGCCTTCCTTTTCTAAATTAAAGCTGGAGCAGGAGGAGTCTCAGCTGTTTTTGCCTTCAGAAGCCAAGGTGATGCCCTCACTCCTTAGTACTTTCTCACACAGTCACCCCTCAGAGGCCCGCCATGTAGGAGGGGCACAGAGGAAGGCCACCAGGGATCTGGAAAGCAAACTCTTTTCTTCTTTTTTTTCAAAGAATCTTTCATTTAAAAATCATCTGAAAACCAGCAAGGGCTCCAGTGTCAAGACCACGGCTTATCAGGCTACCTCTAAGGTGGTTTCCTTGCCCGCAAAATAACCCCTGGCTATTATAAGAATTCAGTAAGATCATGTATGTTAAGCTTGGAAGAAAAAAAGTTCTCGCAACACAGGAAACGCTCAATATATGGTAGTACTTACAAAACCACCCTCCCATCTCTATCTAGAACCTTTGTTTTCAAGCAATTCGTAAGACTTTAAGAAACTTATTAAAGAAAATGTAAAATGCTCTATTAATCCTAAAATTCGGCACAGAAAATGCATTATCATATACATTTAAAGTATACAAGATTTTATACAGTATTTTTAACCAGATGAACCTGAAAACCACAAACTACGAACTACCTAGTCATCATGAATTTACAGTAGAATGAAAATCAAACATTTAAATCACAAAATACAGTATACAATGTGAAATAAAATTAAATAGCTTTGTGTCCACTAGTTTTCTTTTAAAAGCAAAAACCAAAAAATACTAAACACTACTTCTGTTTGCCTCCACAAACATCACTGAAAACATTACTTCACTTAACTATTTCTTAGGCAATGAAATGGTACACGACGGGTAAGAAATCATCATCATCAAATGGATAAAGTCTGAAAATATAAAAATACCCAAAAAGAGGAAATAACCAAAATATCCACGGTATATAAAAGTATTAAGGATTTCAAGGATTTCTCAACTACCATTTGGTGAATATAGACTATGAAAAGACTAAGGTGGAACAAAAGATTGAAAGACCAAAGAAAAAAGAAAATAATTTCAAGAATTTAAACACTGGTATCTTCAGATAATGAAATACACAGCACAAGAGAAGTATTTCCATTTTTACTTTTAATTGACAGGTAGGGGCTAAGGATAGGCTGCCCCAAGATGGGCCACTTTTGCATGGAGATTCTTTTGCGCTGAAGGCAATCGAGACCCTGTGGGCTCAAAAGAAACTTCTGCCCCTCCATTAAGCACATAAAAGAATCTAAATCAAGGGTCTTTCCCGGAATAAGGGTTATTAGCAAAGATCAATTTTATGTAAGTGACCTATCTGCATGGCAGGGCAAACATCTAATTACCAAACATCTGCTCTTCTCCTTATGGCCCCGTGAAGTGCTTTCCTTTCCTCTGCAGTCCCAGACCCCTCACCCCTCCCCTTAGTTCCGGATGACCTACAGACCTCTCACTATGCCTTCCTGTCTTTGGAATGTCCATGTCTGCGTGGATTCCCTGTATGTACACTATTACATTTGATTTTCTCCTGTTAATCTCTTTCAGCCAGTTTGAGTCTCAGCCCGGTTTGAAGGACCTTGAAGAGGACAGGAATTCTTGCTCCCCAACAGTTACATCTGTCATTATTAATTTAAAATCCTTGCATATTAATCTATCCTAAAATATTAATACACACACCAAAAAACCTCATACAGAAACGCTCCCTTTATCGTTACCATTTATAAATAGCAAAAAGTGCTCCATGTCTAACACTGAATGAGGGAATGGTGTAGTAAACTGTGGTTCATTTTACATGATACAATTCAACTCAGCCATTAAAAATGATGACAGTTTATAATGAACAAAAATGCTCAAGGTACAGCATACAATGAAAAAAGAAGCAGAGCATTTTTATTTACAGGAAGACCATGATTAACTCAAGTTAAAAACTAAACATAAGAAGAAAAGGAGGAATGGAGAGAGAGAAAATTCACCCCAAAATTGAGGATGGGATTGGATTATTGCCATGAGCCATTTCTTTTTCCTTAAAACTTTTCTGCATTCTAAAATTTCCTACTATTTGAAAAATTTATTACATTTAGAATTGGAAAACAAATTTTCATACTAAGGATGATTTGTAAGAAGACAATTAGAGAAACATGATTCTGGGGGCACCTAGCTGGCCCAGTTGATGGAGCATGCCACTCCTGATCTCACGGTCGTGAGTTTGAGCCCCACGTTGGTGCGAGATTACTTAAATAAATAAATAAATCTAGAGAGAAATGATTCTGTTTTAGGTTAAAAATAAGCCAACAAAGACAAAGAAAACAAAAAACAGAAAAAAAATTTTTTTAAACTTCTCCCTTAAGCCATTAAATGTGGTTAAAACTTACCCCAGTTTCTATGACTTAAACCACAAATGCACTAGCCTTCTTTTCTTGCACTATTCTATGACCCGAATAAATTTCTGGGTTTCTGTAAATCTGTAACAAACATATTATGTTTACATTTCAATGTCATTATGCCTAAAATTAGATTTATCCAAAACTGAAACTGAATACAGGTCAAACAGCATTTTAACAAGTATCATCCATCAAAATCTCCATATAAAAAGTATCTCTAGGCTGCCAGCCAATGGCCCACGTATTTCGAATACTTCTTAAAAAGACAACATTCCCACACACCAAAATGGCACCCAGAACCATCCCTGCCCTTCATGTTGCCTCCTATGCATTTACCCTTCCATTTCGTTACAAAAGAGGCAAACACTTAATACACCACTAACTTTCAAAGTGAGTTTTAAGGTTAATGTTTGATTCCAAGCTTCTGTACTTTACTCAACAAAATCATTGTTCAACAAATGCTAGAATGTACTCAATTCATGACCACCTTCTAGCCTATCTTTTATATACCCCATAAGAACATCCATGAAGGGAAAAAAGGCCATAATTTTCTCTGTTAAGCTATTTTAACACAATATAATGCATGTATATTTTAATACTAAAGAGAGTTTAGTCTTGAGACAAAATAAGTCTGAGAGACTGCTGAATATGATGAGTCTGGAAAACAAACATATTAAAAGTTCCGGGCAAGGAGTAAAGCGCCACACTGTAGCTCTGTGCAGAATACCCAACCACTCATGTTTTATCTGCTTTCCCTTAGAGTACTGTGACAAGTATAGCCCAACCTTCACATGGTGCCCCCACCTGCCACTTACCCCCTCCCCCAAGGATCTAAAAACCTCTATTATTTTACTTCCCTCTCATGCAACACACAGGGGCTATTTGTACCACCCAAATCAGGGCTTATCTGTATCTTCTGTCCCATTTTACGTATTATTGTTATTGCTATTTTCCCCGCAAATTGTTAAGATTTTTCAAAAGAAAGATAACCTCATATTTGACTTACATAGAACTGAAGGAAAGCTAGAGATATCCATAAATATGGATATTTAACTCTATGTTCAGTATAAACCTTATTGATCTACTCTTAAATTAATACATATCTTTTTGTAGGTCAAATAAAAAATTCAATTTAGATACTTCTTACTTTTAAAAGACTTGAAACAACCCAAATTATTTTAACAAGTTTAAGACCCCCATCATTGCCCCGTTCTCCAACAAAGAAAAGTTCAGGGCTGATCCGAAATCACCAAAGCTAGAGAGGCATCCATTGCACAATGATAATTCTGACCGCATCCCAGCTATACCTATCCCTCCAGCCTCAGCCTCCCAGAACTCCCAACCTCTGCAAAATCTTCAGCATTACTGTAATCTGATCTGATACAAACCTTGAAAATGTTCCACCAACAACGTACAGTTCTAAAGTTACAATATAACTGGGAAAACCCAAAGACTGATTTTAGAAACAGTGTTTTATTAGGGGTTTTTTTTGTTTTTTTTTTTAAAGATTTTATTTATTTATTTGAGAGAGACAGAGAGAGAGAGCATGAGAGGGGGGAGGGTCGGGAGGGTCAGAGGGAGAAGCAGACTCCCCACGGAGCAGGGAGCCCGATGCGGGACTCGATCCCGGGACTCCAGGATCATGACCTGAGCCAAAGGCAGTCGCTTAACCAACTGAGCCACCCAGGCGGCCATGTTTTATTAGGTTTAAAATTCAGATAGAATTCTGGGGCACCTGGGTGGCTCAGTCATTAAGCGCCTGCCTTTGGCTCAGGTCATGATCCCTGGGTCCTGGGATTGAGTCCGCATCGCATCGGGCTCCCTGCTCAGTGGGAAGTCTGCTTCTCCCTCTCCCACTCCCCCTGCTTGTGCTCCCTCTCTCTGTGTGTCTCTCTCCGTCAAATAAATAAATAAAATCTTAAAAAAAAAATCAGATAAAATTCTATTCAATGTCAACTAATAAATGTAGGAGCAATGACAGAAAAATCACCATTTTTAAACATCACATTAGTAACTGAGGCAAGAGTCATTAATGGATGCTAAAACTATTGGGTGAAGTTTACAAAAGAATATTTACATCACCTCAAAGTATCTCTGCCCAGATTCCCTACAAATCCTCACAAAAACTGATATATTCACACTGGGAAAACCTGACAGACACCACCCTCCACCAAAGTGACCTCACCAATACTGGGACTAACTGACATGTATCTCCTAAATGTGATAAACTGAGAAGGAAATATCAGTTACGTAGTTTTCCTGCCAAAAGTGAGAACCCTGAATCTAACCATGAGTTAGCATAAAAACCAAATCTGAGATGCATTTTACAAAACAACTGGCTCGTGTTCCTCAAAAATGTCAGTTATCATAAAAGCTAAAAGCTGAGAAGTGATTCCAGATTACAAGAGTAAACAAACAAGACAAACGCAATGCACATTCCTGGACTGAATCCTCTATCAGAAAAGGAACACTGCTATGAAGGACATGACCAGGATGAAGGGTGATCAGAATAGGCCACCTGAAAATATGCTGCCTTGGCATAAGGATTATTCCTTGCTGAAGGCAACAGAGAAATAGCAGATAAAGGAGGAATTCTTTGCCCTTTCCCTTCCTGCCTAAAAGCAGGACATAAATGTCGCTTTGTGAGTGTCCCTCCTCCCCACTCCAGTACCAGGAAGAGGAGATGATAATTATCACTAAAGACGGCACTGACTTGCATCTGCACAAACCTTGCCAAAATAACCCCTATTATTTTCCATCACCTATTCACCTTCCCACAATTTACCACCCCTAGGAGCCCAAACTCCCCCATTCCTGTGTCTTGTCACTTGTCCACAATATATGGCCCTTTATCAAAATGGTATATAAACTGTCGAGTCTAACCACTTCCTTGGGTTTTCACTCCTTCTGGGTGAATCTCCAGCGTGCACACAAAATAAATCTTTTCTCTTGTTAATCTGTCCTTTGTGAATTTAATTCACAGGCTCCACCCACTCAGAGCACAGAGGAAAACCTTTTTTCCTCCCCTACAGCGACACCGGTGAAATTCAACTATCATCATCAATGAATGCTAAATTCTCTGAATTCAGTAACTATATTGTGATCATGTAAGAGAATGCTCTCGTTCTTAGAAAATAGAACCTTGAAAGTATTCAGTAGTGAAGAGCATAATGCCTGCTACTTATTCTAAAAAGGTTCAGAAAAATAAAAATATACAGGGAGAGAGGGGGAGAGAGAGAGAGAACACACAAACGTGGCAAAATGTTAACTACTGATAAATGTAGGTATCGATATGGGAATTCTTTATACTATTCCTACAACTCATAAGTTTGAAAATATTTTAAAACAAAGTTAAAAATAAAACTCTACTAAAAACTGATACGTATGTTTGACTATCAGAACACAGAAAAATGAAAATTGTCCAGTTGTATTTCTGGGTAGTCTAAAAAGTAATATTTAAGGTGATTTTCCCCACTTAAAAGAGCTTTGTTTAACTACTGCCCCTTAAATGATTCATTCATTCAACAAATATTTATTGAGCAAGACATACATACTGCAAACCTGTATTCTGGAGAAGGTGAGAACCAGACTGGAGTCAGTTCTGAAGGATGAGCAGTTAACAACCCCAGTCAGGGAGGGGACAGTAACAGGGCATCACGGGAGTGAGGAGCCAGCATGTGGAGAAATTACAAGCAGTGTGCCGACACACTCGTCCCACACGAGAGTGGCAAAACAGTGCAACAGGTTAAGGTAAGACAGAGCTTCATCCTAAAGGACTTTAATATATAGCTCCACAGGGATCTAAATCTCATCCTGGGGAATTCAAGCAAGATTTGGGCCTCTGCTTTTCTATTCTCAGCATACACCAAGGGCTCTCCGCTAGCTCATCTCAGCCGAGAACAAATCTCTATACAAGGTCCAGAGACAGGAACAGTGCAAGACAATACAAAAAGAGACTTCTGAAATTTCCTCTATTAGAGAAGACATTCCTGGTTATAATCACTGGATTATACTGGAACTTCCCCTATTTGCACACTGAAAGTCCCCTGTTCCAGGCACTATCCACCCACTTATCCCAACCCTGGAGGAACCAGGATGGTTGGTCACCCTATCTCCACCTACGATTCTCTATCCTTGGCAGCCGATTGCCCATTTCCACTTGGAGAAAGATCCACATTTAGCTACCAAGAGAACTTGGGGCGGTTCCAAAAACTGAACTAATCTAATAAGAAAGATGAAGATTCATTACTGCTAAATATAATTTCAAAAAATACATCCACTACAGGAATTAGAGAGAGGTTTCAAAAAAAGAGAAGCAGCATCAGAATAAACGCAGCCTCCTAAGGTGAGCACCCTTGTTTCGCTCGATTATGTCACATTTAAACCCAGTACACACACATCACAGAAAGAATCCAGATGAGAGAGGAAAAGAAGCAGGCTCCAAAGTCAGAGTGGTGACGGAAGCCTTTTGTGAGCTACAAGATCTTGGGCAAATGACCTTGTCTGCCTTTCTGCCTCAGCCTCATTTCTACCATAGGACCCGCGAAGATGTCAGCATCTGGCTCCTCTCCCTCCCCTACACAATCCCACAATATACACAATGAATTCATTGCTAAGTCAAATATGCAAATCACTAAAAAGACAGGCCTGATGTTGGGTGTGAAAAAAGAGAACTTTGTGTACTGGAGGGAGGGAGGGGGTGAGATGCTGCAAGAGCCCCACTGAAGAACACTCGGCTTGGAGGACAATTAAGAGCATGTGACATTACTGACCTATTCTGGGACTACAAAGAATGGGAAAGGAGTAGGAACCAAAACTACGACTGCAGGCTCATATCTTCCAGAGTATTTAGAGAAGGAAGGAAGGAAGGAAGGAAGGAAGGAAGGAAGGAAGGAAGGAAGGAAGGAAGGAAGGAAAGGAAGGAAGGAAGGAAGGAAAGGAAGGAAAGGAAGGAAAGGAAGGAAAGGAAGGAAAGGAAGGAAAGGAAGGAAAGGAAGGAAGGAAGGAAGGAAGGAAGAAAGAAAGGAAGAAAGAAAGAAAAGAAAGAAAAGAAAGAAAGAAAGAAAAGAAAGAAAGAAAGAAAGAAAAGAAAGAAAGAAAGAAAAGAAAGAAAAGAAAGAAAGAAAGAAAGAAAAAAACACAGGGAAGAATCCATACTAGACCAAAGGCCCAAACTGGCAGCTACCATATCCTGCAAAGCCAGGGTACTGTTAACATCCTACACTGCCTGAACACGAGCAAAGCCACTAGGACACCCAATATGGTTCGGAATTCTCCACATCTGCTTATACCTTATTGCATGGATCAAGTCCGGCACCTGTAAGGGTCCTGCACCATAAGTAAGCCCTCTGAATGACGATGGACAATATGATACACACAATACGAAAGCTAAAAGCATAAGTAAATATTTGTCACTTGTCAGACCCAAGCTCTTGCCCAGGACTACCAATAAGCACCAGCCCCAGAAAAAAAAGAAAGTGATTAAAAACAAAAGAAGAGTACTAATGGAGCTCAAAGCGGCGCGTAACCAGGTATGGGGGAAAACATGAATCAAACCAGTATAGCAAGATGGCTTAAAACTTTCAACGGATTCCCCCGGCACTTAGGCTAAAATCCAAAATCCTTACTATGTATGGCCCTGCATCTATCTCTAACTGGGGCTTGTCTAACTCCGCCACCTCCCCGCAGCCACAAGGACCTCTCAGCACCTCCACCAATTCTTTCCTACCCCAGAGCCTTTGCACATACCATCCCCCAGCTAACTGCCCCTCAACCTGTAGGTCTCATCACCAGTGCCACTTTTTCAGAAAATCATCAGTTTCAGTGAAAAGATAGTGTATGTGTACATCCAGAACCAACTGGGGTGCCAGGCACAAGCAGGATGTTTTTGAATAAATGAATAAATGCTGACATTTCTCACCACTAATAAGCAATACTTAGAGATTAATTGAATACTGACTGCCCCACTCCCAAAGAGTTATTAAGACACTATTATTTCACACTTTAACCACTTATTTTTATTTTTACTATCTCTTAGAAATAATCTTGCAAAGAACAACCAAGAACATGTTAAATTATAATTCACTAGTCAAATTAATCCAAAACGAATCCAAGACTTTAGAAAACAATTAATCCAAAATAGAGCAAAGTTAAAAATTTAGCTCCAAGGGGCACCCGGATGGCTCAGTTGGTTAAGCATCCAACTCTTGGTTTCCACTCAGGTCATGATCTCAGGGTTGTGAGACTGAGCCCCATGTGGGGCTCTGCACTGGGTATAGAGCCTACTTAAGACTCTCTCTCTCTCTCTCCCCCCCTCTGCCCCTCCCCCTTTTCTCTAATTAAAAAAAAAAAATTAGCTCCAAATCTAATTACAGATTTCACATAGCAATAGTCTTTGAATATAATTTGTTTTCAAGGAACTAACTTTGTCCATATAAATCACATTAGTATAAAAAAATCTAATTCGAGCGGCATTAACCACTGTTTATTCTCCCACAAACCACAACAAAGAGTATTCTTTATATTAAATCACTTAATAATCTCAAAAAAGGTTGTAGTTTTCCAAATGGAGCAAAGTTTTACCTGATTATTTCTATTTTTAGTTATCAATTACCTCTTAGTAGCCACTCCAGAAAGTATTTTAGAAGTGGGGAAATTCCTTGAAAAACATAACCTACCAAAATTAACATCCAAAGAAACAGAACATTTGAAGAGGCCTATAGCTTTTAAAGAAAAGATTATTAAAAACTCCCAAGCCCAGATGGCTTCACTAGAGTGAATTCTTCTAAACATTTAAAGAAATAACTACAATCTTAAAAACAAACCCTTCAGGAAGACTGAAATGAGGAGAATACTTTCCACCTCTTTCCATGAGACCAGCATAAACTTGACACCAAAACCTGACAAGGACATTACAGTAAAGGAAAATTATAGACCTATCTCTCAAACTAAAAATGTAAAAATACTAATCAAAATATGAGCAAACTGAATCCAGGAATATATAAAAAGGATAATGTATCATGACCAGTTGTGGTTTATCACAGCAATGCAAGGATGGCTTAATATGCAAAAATAAACTGGCTTATTAATATTTAGTATAAAGCATCAATACTTAAGACAGGGTGGGTAATGACACAAGAAAAGACAATGCAACAGAACAGACTATGGCAACAGACCCACCCATATGAGGTTATTTAATTAGTGACAAAAACAACACTGCATTGTAGTACAGAAAAGGACAGTATTTTCAAGTAACAACTGGGTTAACTGTGTATCCAGATGGAAAAAGTGAGTCTTGACTCCTTCCTCAAGTCATACACAAAAATCAATGCCAGTTGGATTGTAGAGCTAAATGTGCAAAGTGAAACAATGAAGTCTTTAGAAAACAACATGAGGGGTGCCTGGGGTGGCTCAGTTGGTTAAGCATCTGCCTTAGGCTCAGGTCATGATCCCAGAGTCCTAGGATCTAGCCCTGCATCCCCACATCGGGCTCCCCACTCAGCCAGGAGTCTGCTTCACCCACCGCCCCTCCCCCTGCTCATGCTCTTTCTCTCTCTCTCTCAAATAAACAGTCTTTAAAAAAAAAAAAAGGAAACAACATAAGAGAATACCTCCATGTCCGTGGAAAGAGCAAAATTTCTTAGACGAGACGTTAAAAGCACTAGTCATAAAGGGAAAAAATTGACAAACTGGACGAGATTAAAATTAATATTGTCTTTATTATATGATCTGATTACGAGAGTAAAAGGCAAGCCAGGGTAGGAGATACATAAACAACTTCTACAAATCAATAAGGAACAAACAAGTAAATGAACACTGGGCAAAGGACTTCACCACACAGGATATCAAATGGTCAATAATCTTCATAAGCAATTAGAAGGATGCAAATTAAACCACAATGAGCCATTACCACACCCATCAAAATGGCCAAAACGAAGAGGACACACAATACCAAGTGTGAGAAAGGATGTGGAGCTGCGAGAACTTTCATACACGGCCAGCAGAACTGTCAACTGGAAGTATCTGCTGTGAATATACAAGGACCCTATAACCCAAGTAATTCCATTCTACGTGTATACCCAACTGAAATATGCACAAGAACTGCACTATCCATAACAGCCAAAACCAAAAACAAGCCAAATGTCCATCAGCAATGTAACAGACAAGTAAATACTGACATATTCATATAACAGAATGCTATGTATCACCAGATGATGCAATGGAATGAATCTCACCCATTTAAATGTTCAGTGAAGAAACCCAACACAAAATCACACCATATAACTTCCACTACATAGAGTTAAAAATAAGGAAGAGTCAGTATGGTGTTTTTGGCCAGGGAGTGGAGGGGTGTAAATGCCTGGATACATTTTGTGTATCCTTGTAATTTATGTACTTGCCTGTTTATCAGCTGAAACTGATGCCATTTAAAGTTTATTTTGAAAGAGAAGTAAACGATCCTTAATACAATACGCAAAACTTCTTCATTTGCCATGGTGCATATATGAGACAGGAGGGAGAAGATTTACCTTTACTGAGCACTCAAATTCTATTAGCTAATTTCATCCTCAAAACAACCCTGAAACAAGGGTCATATCCATTTTACAGGGATTTGAAATAACTTACCCAAGGCCATTTGCCCAATAAATGGGAGAGGTGGAATTCTACTTAAATTCTGACTCCGAACTTACTTCCATAATATATAATTACACTATGGTCTCGGAGGAGGTGTCTATTTACACTGATCTGCCTGACAAAATAAGCTGCTTCTGGGTATGTTGCTTTTGATCTCCCATGTGTGAAAGAGTAAATGCAATTTAAAATTAACAGAAGCAAACTAATATTTTAATTTTAGCTGAATCTGCACACACATATAAGTAAATATTGCTTTAATTTTAAAGCCTGTGGCAACCGAAATCAGCCCTGTCCACTGACATTTTCCTTGGCCTTTCTAGTCTAGGAACATAGATGCTCAATAAACACACAAAACTGACTACATATCTGACCATTTTTTCTAGTATCTCTATTTCATTCAGCTGATGACTAAACATGATGTACAATCTGCTACAAATACTACATAGTGACTTCTTTAGTGAAATGAAAAGTACTACCTTAAAAGAGATTACTACTATCATAAAGGGGGTTCGGATATGGTGAAATAAATTAGATAAATTAGTATTTCAGAAACTACAATATACTGTGTAATTTTGTCTTCACTCAATACAGACATCACAAGTAAGCATTTTACCCGAGCATCTGCCGCAGATACACAGATAATACAGATTTCATACATGTATATGTGTGTATTATGTGTATATGTATGCATGTATGTGTGTGCATGCATGTGCACATGCTTTAAAAAGGCTTTAAGAAAATTATTTATTTCCCTATTCTTGGCCAAAGTACAGACCCAACTCACAAAAAAAAACAAAAACAAAAACTTCCCAGAATTCTCCCAATGTTTAACAACACAAAAGCTAGGTGTTTACAAAGACTTGAGTGTAAAACCAATATTCTCCTTCAGAACTGCATCATATGTCAGTGGAGATTTTTTTACAAACATATCCCAAAAGGAAAGCACTATTTGGCAATACCTTATTTCACGTATTTTATTGAAGAAGGGCTGAAAACCAAAGGCCATATATTGGATAAGCAAAAAAGAATGATTCCTTCGAAGATACTAATGGCATTTATTTTTTTTTTTAAAGATTTTATTTATTTGACAGAGACACAAGAAATTACAGCTTGTCTTAACGCCTGTTCAATTTACAAACTGCATTCAAATGCCTAATTTAGGTTGTTTTATCATTTGTTCATCTATTTTTATCAACAAAATCCTGCCTTTTCCTTAAAATACCCAGAATTATGTTTGGTCTAAGATTAATAAGCCGTTTATTATATGTAGCAGGTACATATAAAGATTTAGAAGTCAGGGATTTCTCCTCTTTAATACCTAGCTATACAAGACTGAGAAAAGTTAGGTAATCTCAGTACAGTGTTATATACAAAACAAAAGCTTTTAAAATTAAAATAGCAGGGTGTCTATTAGACACTTTTCCCTTCATTCACAGTCCCAGAGGCCCCTCAATGGGTTACCTGCTTTTCACCATACTGATCAGATAGAAGGCTTTAAGCAGTTTGTTAGATTTTCCCTCATTAACAAGCATTTACTAAGCTGTACTAGGAACAGAGACAGAAAATGAAGACTCCACTGTCTCTGATTCTGCCATCCATTCAAGGCAAAATCTGGCTCTCTCTACTTTCCAAGACGATTTCCCAGGCGTTTTCATCTTACATTCCCTGCTCAGAACAGCTCACAAGGCCATTGTCCCCTTTTCATGATCACTGTGCACCAACCTTAATACGCCAAAAAAAAAAAAAAAAATGCAGCCTCTCTTTTCCATGCCTCATATTTAATTAAGATTCTCAGCTTGAAACAGAGAGGTCCCAGAATTATATGGGTACTTCAAAGATGACTGACTGTAAGATATTTAGAGACTTGTAAATGTTCTCAATTTTACTAGTGAGAAAATTAAAGCTAAGTCTAGAAAGGTGATCTATCCTTAACATGCAGCTAGTTATACAGAAGTAAAGCCAAACTAGAACAGAGGTTTATTAACCACACATTACTTTGCACTGTTCATTCCATTCCACCAACCATGCGGGAGTTGTGCCTCAATCATCCAGAATTGTGTCACTGTTCCTTCGTTAACTTATTACTTGTCTCTATATGCGTAGACATAGCCTAATCAAGCATCTACATATAGGATTCAGGAGGGGTCCTTGCACCTCCTATAATTTTATGTAAAATTATGAGCATGTACATTTTTCTGGCAATAAGATTCACATTTTTCATCAAATCAGTAGTCTCCAATGAGTAAGACCACTGGCCTACAACAAGGACATGTGATAGATACACAAAAAGTTCATGTTGGTCTGAAATATAGACACAAGGACGATGTATTTATTCATGCCTAATAGAAGAATAATGCTTATTTAGGGAGAGTTAGCAATATTAAGGCACTATTACATTTGATATCACTATTACAGAGACCCAAGTAAGACAGCTGAATCATTTGATACAGTGCAGACAATTCTCAGTATAGAACTTGCCTATAAAATATTGCTCTCAAGCCCTCCCCTCTTTCATCTTCTATTATAAATGTACTGGACATACATCTCTATAGTAATAATTTGGGGGGGGGGAATCACAATGTAATCACATTAGGAACACAAGCAAGATTTTCTCTAATGCAGATAAAGGAAAAATACTATCAGCTAAATGTTATCAAATGTTACATGCCAGAAGTGGGCTGAAAGTTTAAGAAACTCATTTTTTCCTCACAACCTCAAGTAGGTAATTATCATGACCAGTTTACCAATGAGCAAGCGGACACTCGGAAAGGTTGCCATATGCCCTGGGTTCCTCAGTTACAAACTGGAGGAATCAGCATCTGAACCCTGGCCTCTCTGACATCAAACACTTGCTCTTCACCAGCCCTATAATGCTCTGATAAAATATTAATATTTAATTTTGCAAGGTGGAAAAAGCTTAAAATTTAACACCGATCAGAGTCCTCATGAGGCCATTCAAACCTCTGGGTTCGTCATGTTAATTTTGCCTTCCTGGGCTATTACCAACAGAAAGACAGAAATCCTGAAATCTCAAAAGTATTAGACAAGTCTACTGCCTTTCTTTTCCCCTTCAAATACAGTTACTGATCTAACTCCTTAGTCAAAGAACCTTTCTACCATTTCAAAGATCAATTTTTTAAATTGAGATCCTTCTCTCATTATCTGAGTTCTTTACGTACATTATTTTTAAAATTCTGAACTGGTTTGCTGACATTTTCTAATTCCCAGAAGACTTTCCAAATGTGTTTTTTAAATCGCTACTTTATTGTATACATTGAACTGTCAGCTAAAACAGAACCACCACCACAACTACCAGAGCGAGGTTGCTTCAACACCGAGAAAGTTTTCAATACCAACAAAACTCCCAATTTTTATAGCACTTTTCCTTTTTTAAAAAAATATTTTATTTATTTGAGAGAGAGCGCGAGTGGGGAGAGGGACAGAGGGAGATGGAGAGGGAGCCGAGGCCCCATTGAGCAAGGAGCCCAACTGGGGGGCTCAATTCCAGGACCCTGGGATCATGACCTGAGTAGAAGGCAGACGCTTAAGCGACTGAGCCACCCAGGAACCCCAGCACCTTTCTTCTATGAAATTCTTAACACTTCTCTCAGTTCACAATGTTTCTATGCACCTAGTCACATGGACATCACAAATGGAGGAGAATCAAGAATGAGACGGCATGACTGGTCCAAAATCAGAAGAGTAATGATCTTTTTAAAAGCCTTAATATATAGTATTATTCTCCATAAATCTATCTTAGCTTCTAAGTACTTTAAAAAATTAAATATAAACCAATCTATTCATTCAACAAATCTGAGCACCTTCTACTATGCCCAGCACTATTCCATCCTTACGCTCATAAACCTTTACACGGCCAAAACATTTAATATCACCGTGAGTCTCGAAAGTGAAAACACTATGGCCAAAATGTAATTACTTTATGTCTTCTTTCTAGTAACAGTCTTACTGACATCCTCAGACAACTTTTCTTGTGGCATCTTCTTAGTCACTTATTTAGAATATAAAGCAACTTTGTATTTTGAGAGTACCAACAATTCATTGACACTTTCAGATAAACAGGAAAGCCACTTTGTACTGGGGATTTATTTTAACAAAGGCTTTTTTACATGACTGAAAATTTAAATTTCATCAGCTAGGCCTCAAAAATACTGCTCTTCTCTCTGTATTCATTCTCAGAGTAGACACCACCACATAAGAACGGCGACCAACACACATTCCTAAAGACAGGCAGAGAGAATCCTGACTGCCTATACTGTCCAGAAAAGAGTTCATTTGCGAATGGATTGTTATTCAGCATCTGTCAAAAGCCTGAATGAGACAATTGATATTTCAGGGACATCAGCTGAAAGATAAATTAACTAAACTCTACTGAAATCAAATTACCAGACTGATACACACCTATATTACTAAAGCTTGCTTTTCTATTATGCCTGAGGCTTTTATCCACTTTCTCTAAAATGGCATGTGAAAAATGTCTCCCTATCATTTGTAAAATGCAAAACATTTTCTCCACATATTGTTAACGTTTTATGCAAGAATCCAAACGATTAATTATTCTTTGCACAAGAGAAAAGTTTGCTTCTCTTGGTATACTTCCTCCTATTAATCAATGCCAACTATAATTAGTCTTGTTTCCTCTTTTGCTTTGACTAATAAAAATTTTAAAAAGAAAAAAAAAAAACTCTTTAGTTACACACAGATGCTGAGCCATCCTTGCCCTAAGTCTCTCCTCTAATTCCCTCTAGCAATTTCCATATTCTACCCCTCAACCTTTGCCATAATTTTCAGTCTTCTCAAACCTATAGTGTAAGACAATTTCAAATCCTTTCTCAAGTAGACAAATAAAAAAGTAATAAACAGTTGTCTCTACATCGCTGTACTAATACTAGAATCGCTTTAGTAGAAATTAGTTACAACTAAAAATCATCCTGGATCATGCAAAAGATTTGGTAAACATCAAAGAATCAGAAAATAAGGACTAAAAGATCCACTAAAAGAGATAATGCTGCCTCCTAAGCTTCCTGTCTACTCTGGCAAGCCATAAGTGCATAATGATAGAAAAAATATTACAAAGAAACCTGTGAATAAGAGCTAGTATAGTACATATCCATCCACTGGGGTTTCTGAATGAAGTAAACTCTTGAATGTCCAAAAGCAGAGCACAAGGTAAACAAGATAAATCACTTGGTTTCGACTTAATATTTACACAAGTGAAACACAGGCCTTGCCAGTCTCTTCTTCGAGCACCCACCAGACACCAGAGTGCAACAGAGCCCCGGGATGAAGCAACTCAACAATCTCAGCTACTTGAACATCCACTTGCCAGTGGTAGGAAGCAAGATCATAAAAAGGAGTAAATCCTGGGCCTCAAGGAGATTAAAGTCTTTTACTAACACAGAGGAATTGTTTATAGGATAGTATAACTGCCTGGGAACAACCCTCGGAAAACTCATATTGCAATAAATTCTGAATTGAGTGTTTTGATGACCGAGAAACAGTCTGACCACTTCTGAGTATATACCCAAAAGAAGTGAAAGCAGGAACTCTAACAGATACCCGTACATCTACGTTCAGAGCAGCATTATTCACAAAGCCAAAAGGCAGAAGCAAACCAAGTGTCCATCCATGGAAAAAAGATAAACAAAATGTGTATGTGTATTGAATACTACTCGGCCTTAAAAAAGAAGGAAATGCTGACACATGCTACAACAGGAATGAACCGTGAAGACTACGTTAGGTGAAACAAGCCAGTCACAAAAGGACAAATATTGCAGGACTCCAATTATATGCGGTTCCCAGAGCAGTCAGATCCACAAAGACAGAAGAATGGTGACTGCCCAGGTCTGAGAGGTGGGTGGAATGGGTAGTGTTTAATGAGGGCAGAGTTCCAGCTGAAGATGATGGAAAGTTTTGAAGATGGATGGTGGTGATGGTTACAAAACAACATGCATATACTTAATGTCACCAAACTGGTTAAAATGGTAAATTTCGTGGGCGCCTGGGTGGCTCAGTTGGTTAAGCAACTGCCTTCGGCTCAGGTCATGATCCTGGAGTCCCGGGATCGAGTCCCGCATCGGGCTCCCTGCTCGGCAGGGAGCCTGCTTCTCCCTCTGACCCTCCTCCCTCTCATGCTGTCTCTCATTCTCGCTCTCAAATAAATAAAATCTTTAAAAAAAAAAAAAAAAAAAAAAAAAAAAAAAATGGTAAATTTCGTGATGTGTATTTTACCACAAAAAAAGGGAAAAAATCTGAATTATTCAGATAATCAGAAGTCACCAGAATATTTAATTTAAGGTTAGAGTTTCATGCATTCAACAGTATTAACTAAGGACTTACCTGCATGCCATGCAGGTTTTTCTCCTAAAATCCACTTGGCACAACAACGCAGTGCAATGCAATGCAAAGGGCCCACACACAGGCCCCTGAAATCACACCATGACTGAATCCTGACTGCCACTTCTAGATTCATAACTCAGGTCAATAATCCGAGTCTTCGTTTCCTTGCATGTAAAATAAGGATAACATTGAGTTTGCCTCGGGGTCGCAGTGAGGATTAAATGAGAATGTATATAAAGGCAACTGAAACATCTTGGCACATAATAAGGAGGCACTTTTTATTAATAAATGTGTCCCTTCTTTCCTTTGCCACAAGAAATGACCACAGGATGTTAAGGTCATGAGTGAGAGAACCTCTATGAAATACCTACTTTCTCAAATGAAACCAGCATCTCACTTGTCAGAGAGTGCCCAGGAATAAATCATCTCAATGCCATAAAAGTCATCCTTCCTAGAAGGCAGCGCTACACCAAAAGAGCTACCAACTATGTAACACCACAAAATCACTATCAAGTAAGAATCATGAGCCACATCAAAATAAAATGTCTTCTAAAACCTGCAAGACAAGAAAACTTAGCAATGGCCAAACCTCACTATACAACTCATACAAGAGCCACAGGCAAAATACAGTAGACGGTCTTAACCTTTAATGAGGAGATGATAGCATATACCTAAAATAATGGCAGGAAAAGAAGATCTTTTCTCCCCAAATTGACTAATACATCTTTTCTTAAAACAGCATGTTGATGCCATGAATAAATCCATTAACCCATGTTACCATTTAAATGTCCATAGTGACCATTTTAGAGACAATCTTTATAGTATTTCTAACCTATAAACAGAGTAAGTTTGATATGGCCTAAAATGAAGTTCTAAAACAATTGTGTGTGTGTGTGTGTGTGTGTGTGTGTGTGTCATATGCACCACAGAATATACATGTGCTAGTAGTAGCTATGTGGTAGTAGCTAGCTCTAAAGACAACACTATGCAAAATAAACGGATTATTCCTGAGCCTAGATATTAATAATATTCCCCAAAATATTAAGAGTGCTAAAATCACTATTCCCTAGCGGTCTCATTCAGAATCCTGTACCACCATCTACCCTCTAATAAATTACTGGAGCTCCTGGTTAAGATGCATACTCTTACTTAGGAAATTTAATGTTTACAGCAATACATTTTCAATTCAGTGAACCTTTTATTAAAGCACATTTTAAAATATATATTTTCCAAGTTACTTAACTCCTCACTCTTGCCCTTTTCCATTCACCGAGTGCGCTGCAACTTAAAAAACAAGCAACAGAAGACACCTGAAAATCGGGATTGTAAAGATTCAGGAAATTCAAAGCCAGAAGCACCTCCAAGCAGCACAGACTTCAAAGTAATTACTCTTTAAAAAGATGAATGCTTTGGGGCGCCTGGGTGGCTCAGCCGGTCAAGGGTCTGCCTTCGGCTCAGCTCATGATCCCAGGGTGCTGGGATCGAGCCCCGCATCGGGCTCCCTGCTCAGCGGGCAGCCTGCTTCTCCCTCTCCCTCTGCCTGTCTCTCTGCCTACTTGTTCTCTCTCTCTCTGTCAGATAAATAAATAAAATCTTTAAAAAAAAAAACACAAAAAAAATCTAAAAAAAAAAAAAGATGAATGCTTTTTAAGTGTGATAATCCTAAGAATGCTTCGACTTTTCATATGGATCGGTAACGTGTCGCCAAAAGAATGACTTCCTTCACAAAAGCACTGACTGAACACTATAGAGCAAAGGACTCCACACTCATCCCTGTTTTCACAAATCTCCATGCTATTAGAGATACATTACGTGGTTTGTTAAGCTCTGCTGCGGGCAAAGCCTTCGGGGCAGCTCAGCTTTTCTAGACAATCCACATAAATCTCATGTGCTAACCTAAAACATACACTGACTTCCCGAAGATTAAAAACCCTCCAGAAAGGCTCCTTTGCAGGGTTCCGGCGTTCTGGCAACAAAAACATCGGAGGGGAGGGGCGAAAAGATGGCCTCGGCCACCCGCCCCAGGGGACCCAGATCTGGGCACCTGCCAGTAAACAGGAACAATCCTCCCCGGGCGGGACCCGAAGGCTCGAGCTTCCCTGCCAGCCCCGACAGCCGGCCTTCCTGCCCACCGAGGAGGCCCGGCGCGGGGGGGGCACCGCCGCCGCAGGTCCCGAGGATGCTCCCCGGACGCCGCCGCGGGTCCCGCACCGCTCCCGCGTGCGTAACCGGACCTGTCAAAGCCTGCTCTCCTCGGGCCCGGCGGGCGGCAGGACGGCTCCACGCCCGATGCGGAGGCGCCCGCGGCCGCCGCCAGCGCGACCGCACCGAGTCCCCCCAAGGCGCCGACTCCGGAGGGGCGCCGGGGTCGGGGCAGCGGGG
>NC_058411.1:9144413-9221998 GCF_002201575.2 Neomonachus schauinslandi | reverse complement strand
CCGGCCCGCAGGCCGCGCCGCCCGGGACCAGCGAGGCCGCGCCATCTGGTCGCGCCGGCTCCCCTCCCCCGCGGGTCCCGGCCCGGGCGCCCACGCGGGCCTCGGCGCGGAGGCGGGCGCGGGGGCCGGACGGAGCCGCTCCCCGCCCCGCACACAAAGCGACTCCGCGGGAGCCCGCCTCACCTGCAGCACGGGGCGCCGCGGGCCTTCGAGAACCATCGGACCCCGCTCTGGCGCGCGCGTCACAGCCCAGGCCTCCCGGTGCCGCCCGGCGCCGCCGCCGCCGCCGCCATTTCCTCCCGCTCGCCGTCGCCTCGTCCCCGCTGTCAGGTTACTCCATTCACCTGGGCCTGGAGCAGCCTGCGCCGCGCCGCGCCGCGCCTCCGCCTCGACCCCTCCCGCCGGCGCCTGCGGAGACTACGCAGAGCCCGGCTCGCCCGCAGCCCGCGCACGGCCCGCGGCAACGGCGCACAGCGGCTTGGAGAATCCCACCCGCGCCCGCACCGCCCCCTCCGCGCCCCCACGCTCCGCTCGCCCTGCTCGCCCGGCGCCGGCATGAGAGCGAGCCTGTGATTGGACAGAGTGCGGCGGTGAAAGGTTAATCCTGGCCCCGCAGCCACTCAGGAGCCGGGAGACAGCAGACGCGGGAGGCGGAAGCCAGGCGGCGTTTGCGGCCCTGCGCCGGGAGTGGACCCGGGCGATCCACCGCCCGTGGCCCGGCGCCTTCGCCGCCCTCCCGGGCCCGCGCTGCTCAGCTCGGTAGAGCCTCCCGGCTCTCGGAATTCGTCCGCCTCCATTGTTGCCCCTCTGGCACCCACCGCCCCCTAAACGTGGCCCTTCCCCACGGCCGGGATTGTTCTCCGGAGGCTCAGCCCTCCTCTTACCACCGCCTCCCCTTTTTAAAGGGCCTTCCCACTCGCCTGGTTCTCCCCCGCGGTGGTGGTGCAGGGCCCTCCACATCTGGGGAGACAACAGACCCCACCCCCACCCCCACCCCCGCCCCGGAACTACTGGGATAACCGGATAATGGGATGGAGCCGGCAGCCCCACTTATGTAAATTGATCATTTGCATAGGTCGCAACCCTCTGCCAAACCTCGTGGCTGTGAATTAAAGTATGGGTGGAGGTCAAGTACGTGATTGGCTTAAAGAGAATCCTGTGAATGGCCCAAAATGTAGGCATCTCTGGCAGAGGACTCCCCCTGATAGACCGGTGTACTCCAGAGGAGGTATAACAGAGACCATGCTTCCAATCTTAAGCATTAGCAGTTAGCACCTACTACGTGCCAGAGACAGGGTTCCATACAGCAGCCACCGGCCCCACGAGGCTACCGGGCACTTAAAAATTGGCTAGTCCCGACTGGGATGTGGGACTCGGATGTATGTGTTCTTTACGAAAAAAAAAAAAAAAAAAAGTAAGACATCGCACTAATCATTTATTGATTACATGTTGAAGTGATAGTATTTTTTATGTTGGGGTAAACATTAGTTTCACTTGTTTCTTTTTCTTTTTTCAATGTGAGTGCTGGAAGAATTTTAATGTCTTGTGTGGCCCACATTTTATTGCTATTGGACAGGCTGCTCTAGGGTTCACAGGCCTGTGATGCTAACCTGGACCCTGTGAGGTGGGGGTTGTAACTGCCCCCTTTTTAACAGCTGAAGAAACTGACTAACCTCCAGCAAGTAAGCAGCTAATTAAGTGTACAACTGAGATTAGAACCCTAGGTAGTCCGGCTTTGGGACTGGTGTGCTGTCAGTCACTACTGTGCTCACATTTTGATCATGGGGCACCTGGGTGGCTCAGTCAGTTAAAGGTCTGCCTTCGGCTCAGGTCATGATCCAGGATCCTGATATCCAGCTCCACATGGATCTCCACATTGGGGTCTCTCAGCCGGGAGCCTGCTTCTCCCTCTCCCTCCCAGCTCTCCCTGCTTGTGTGCTCTCTCTGTCAAATAAATAAATTTTTTTTGGTTTAATTTTGATCATATATCTGCCATAAATTGGCTTGAAGTTTCCCTGAAACAGAATGTTCATGGGCAAAATTAGGAAATAGAATGCTTTGGGCAGATGTCCATAAAAGCATTTCTTAGCAAAAGACCTCCCCAGTAACACACATTAAGGCTTTTTGGAGATAATCCTTTATGAGAAGGATGGCTTCTCAGGGTGAAGATAGGCTGGGATCCACTAGCAGTGGGAATTTGTGGGCAGGTAAAACTTTCAGCCTCTCCTGCTGTCTTTTCAACCTGTCAAGACTAGCTGAGCTTCTCCATCAGCAGGTTTGTCTGATTTTCACCAATTTTTATTTAATTTTAAAAATAAGTGGTACATACATATGGTTCATCCATCAGACAGCATAAAAAGAAACTCCCACACCTGTTCCCCTAACAGGTAACCAGTGTTTCTTATGCTTCTGCAGAACTTTTTTATGCATCTACAAGCCAAGACTTCCTCATTTACAAAAATGGTAACATACTACACATACCTACCATACCTTGCTTTTTTTACATAATATATCCAGGAAATATTTTATAGCAATATATACAGAGCTCCTTGCTATTTTTTTTCAGTCTCCATAACATTTATTGCTAGGGTGTGCCATAATTTATTTAACCAATTCTCTATTGGTGGACATTTAGACTTCCAGTCTTTTGCAATTAAACATTGATCCATTTGGAACTGATTCAGTATATGGGATGAGGGATGGATCCAAATTTTTTTTTTTTTCCAGATGGCTACACAGTTTGCCACTTATTGGCCATTTGTTGAAGACTTCACTTCTATACTCTGCATTTTGTTCCAATGATCTATCTATTCATGCTCCAGTTGCTGACTTGTTTTTAAATCTGGAGACCTAAATAGAGTTTCACACTTTGTTTGGATCACTAGAAATCTTAGAGCTAATATTTCAGCCCATGTTAAGCAATGGTACGGTACTATGTGGTATGCATTTTCTTTGAGCTAATTTTTATTTTCCCTTTGCCCTGATTATTTTCATATTTTTTTTTTTTGTAGAATAAGCCAGGATATAAATATACCTTTGTTTAAGACTCTCTGTTTGCAAGTTAGCAGAAACCAACCTGAAGTAGTTTAACCAAAAGGGAAGAATTTTATCATAAGGTTGTAGGACTTCTCACAAAGCTGGGAGCAGGAATAGAGCTACAGCAAAGAACTAAACCCAGGAGTTCGAAAGCTTTCAGGAACTCAAAGGTACTCTCTGTGTCCTTCTTCTGTGATTTTCTTTTTCTCTGTATTTGCTTATCTGTGTATTTTCTCTACTAACTAGTTCTCTCTGCTTTTCCATCGACACAGGAGAATATAGCCATTTCCCTATTCAGCTGGGAAGTCAGCCCAGTGTGGAGGTCAGAGCCCAAATAAAGGAAGGTGGGGTGCAGACCTGCAAAGTCAGGTGGCTGATTATATATACGAGGGGACTACACAAATTAAAAACTATATTGAGGATAATGGAAGCCAGATTTCTCACTGTTGGGGAACGGGGTTACAAATACAGAAAGTGGACAAGTAAGAAGACTTGAGTGGTCAGATTGGAATTGGAGGTATTGATGTGAACTTAAGGCTTTCAGTATATATATAAAAGTATGTATACGGGATGCCTGGGTGGCTCAGTGGGTTAAGTGTCTGCCTTCGGCTCAGGTCATGATCCCGGGGTCCTGGGAATGAGTCCTGCATTGGGCTCCTTGCTCAGCAGGGAGTCTGCTTCTCCCTCTGCCTGCCGCTTCCCTTGCTTGTGCTGTCTCTTTCTCTCTGCCAAATAAATAAAAATCTTTTTAAAAAAGTATATACATGTGAATATATACTTCCTAGCTCTGTCCACTGAAAGAGCTTTGAGCAGCAACACTGTGAACAGCCAGGAGAATACCTCACACCCAGATCTAAACACCATTTTCCACCAAAAGGAACCAGGGCTCCTTGAAGAAAGATCTGATTTCAGGGTCAGGACAGAGAAAGTATAAGATGAGCCTGGACCTTCTTATTGGGCCAGAAAATAGGAAAATGCCTGAAGAGTGAGGGAGACATTTCAAAAGGACAAAGGAGTCCACTTGAAGGGGCTCCCACTGGCCAAATCTGGGAAATTGGAACATCAAAATAAATGATGATAGTAGAGATTATGTCCCATGGAGTAAAGTAGAATCCATGAGTCCACGCTGATGGGTTGTTTTTTTTTTTTAATGAGTAAATAAATGAGGGGAAGAGACAGGCCATCCTTATACTAGAATGTAACTAATAAATTTAGAAGGAATGATGGAATTAGAAAATCACCATTTGGGAATGCAAACTTGTGCAGCCACTCTGGTAAACAGTATGGAGGTTCCTCAGAAAGTTAAAAGTAGAACTACCCTATGGTACAACAATTGCACTACTAGGTATTTATCCAAAGGATACAAAAATACAGATTTGAAGGGGTACATGCACCCCAATGTTTACAGCAGCATTATCAACAATAGCCAAACTATGGAAAGAGCCCATATGTCCATCAACTGATGAATGGATAAAGAAGATGTGGTGTGTGTGTGTGTGTGTGTGTGTATATATATATATATAATGGAATATTACTCAGCCATCAAAAAAATGAAATCTTAGCATTTGCAATGACGTGGATAGAGCTAGAGTGTATTATGTTAAGTGAAATAAATCAGTCAGAGAAAGACAAGTACCATAGGATTTCACTCTTAGGTGGAATTTAAGAAACAAAACAGATGAACATATGGGAGGGAGGGAAAAAGGGAAAAACCATAATAAACTCTTAAAGATAGAGTACAAACTGAGGGTTGATGGAGGGCGGTGGGCGGGGGATGGGCATTAAGGAGGGCACTGTTTGTGATGAGCACTGGGTGTTGTATGTAAGTGATGAACCACTAAATTCTACTCCTGAAACCAATATTGCACGGTATGTTAACTAACTAGAATTTAAATAAAAATTGGGGGGAAAAAAATCACCATTTGTCAATCATCAGAGAAGAACTATCAGCGTTTGCTAAATCTAGCGGGTAAAGGTTGGACAAGGAATGAGATAGTTACATAGGTTCAAAGCATCTCCTCATAAAATTCTCATTTTAAAAATGAGAACATTACAAAAGAGAATCTAGCAGACATCACTTTACTCAAGTATTCAGTGTTAACTGTCATGCAAAAGGTCATAGACACACCCCACTAGTGCTACATCGTGCGGCTATAATATGGGCTTTACTGGGGGAAACCTACATGCACAAACATACACCCTATCCCCCGAACTGTCGTTATGACACAGACAGACCAAGCACGACTATTATGTGGGTACCACATCAAAGGTTCCCACAGGACGAGGCCTGTTTCAGCCAGCGGCCAGGGATACAACAGACAGAGCCATAGTCCAAGACAGAAAGTGGGCCCTGCCTGACACTGCATTACATGTTTATATGTTAGCCTAGTTGGGGCTGGAAAATTCCTAGTTTCTCCAGATAATAAGAAATATATCAAGGAAAACCCCAGATATAGTGCTAGGAAGCAAGCATACCAAGGACCAAGGTCTGCTCAGAGGGCCCTGGGAACAGCCTTGCTCACCAGGAACATTGACTCTAGCCCAAGGTCTTGTCTGTCCACAGACCTGCTCAGTCCTGCTTAGCAAGCTCTTAGCTCTGCTACCAAAAGAGGGAAGGAAATGAGCTTCCAGGGCCGTAGAGATTTCTCTCCCATTTGTCTCATTGCCAGTGATGTGATAAATTAACATCAGGTGCTACAGCATCACTTCTGTAATCTTTCTGCCAAAAATGGGTATCTTGAATCTTATGAGGAAGCATCAGACAAACCCAAGTTGACGGACAGCCTGTAAAATGGCCTATAATCTGGAAAAAATTTTAAGATAATGAAGGTCAAAGAAGGACTAAAGAACAGTTTCAGAATTAAGGAAACTGAAGGTATATGACAAGTAAATGCAATGTGTAATCCTGGCTTGGTTTGGATCTTTTTGCTCTAAAAGATATCCTTGGTATAATTGGTGAAAAGTAAATGGAGTTTTAGGGTGAAGGGCATACGGGAGTTCTTTGTACTTTTACATTAGTCAGAGTTCTCCAGGGAAACAGAACCAGTAGGATATATAGAGAGAATTATAAGAGGAGTTTTTGGGGTTTTTTTAGATTTATTTATTTATTAGAGAGAGAGAGAGCACACATGTGCATATGCTCACGGGGACGGGTAGAGGGGGGAATTCCCAAGCAGACTCCCCACTAAGTGAGGAGCCTGATGCCAGGCTTGATCCCACAACCCTGAGATCACGACCTGAGCCAAAACCAAGAGTCTGACACTCAACCAACTGAGCCACCCAGGCACCCCAAGAGGAGATTTTTAATAGGAATTAGCTCACCCTCTTATATCTTCCATCTGCAGAACCAGGAAAGCTAGGGTTGTAATTCAGTCTGAGTGCAAAGGCCTGACCAGGGGCCATTGGTGTAACTCCCAGAGTCCAGGAGCTCTGGTGTCCCAGGGCAGAAAATGGACATACCAACTCAAGAAAAGAGAGAGAATTTGTAGTTCCTTTGCCTTTTTGTTCCATTCAGGTCCCCAGTGGATTGGATACTGTCCATCCACATTGGTGAGGGTGGCGAAGTTTTTACTCGATCTACTGAATCAAATGCTAGTCTCTTCCAGAAACATCTTCACAGGCATAGCCAGAAATAATCTTTTACAGTTATCTGGGCATCCCTTAGGCCAGTAAGGTGAGACATAAAATTAACCATCACAACTTTCTTGCAACTTTTATTTTGGAATTATTTTCAAATAAAAAGTGAAATTAGAAACAAGAAAAAGAAGTAACACTGTAGAAAATTCTAAAGAATCTGCAAAAGACCTACTGGAACTAATATATAAGCTTACCAAGATCACTGGATACATGTTAATATGCAAAAATCATTTATATTTCTATAAATAAATAATAAACAATTAGCAATTAGAATTTTAAAATATAATGGCATCAAAAGACATGAAATATTTGGGGATAAATTTAACAAAATATACACAAGAATTTTACACTGAAAACTAGAAAACACTGATCAGAGAAAGTAAAGAAGACCCAAATAAATCAAGAGATATACTATGTTCATGGAACAATGGCTCAGTATCCTAAAGATGTCAGTTCTCCTCAAATTGACCTATAGATTCTATGCAATTCCAATCAAAATCTTGGCAGACATTTTTGGTAGAAACTTACAAGTTGACAAGTTGGAAGATGCAAACTACTTGACTTCGAGATTTACTATAAAGCTACAATAATCCAGATGGTATGGTACTGATGTAAGGACAAACACAGATCAATGGAAAATAATAGAATATAAAAAAAAATCTATTCATACACATATGGTCAACTGATTTCTGCCAAAGATGGCGAGGATGTAGAAAGGATAGTCTTTTCAACAGTGGTGCCGGAACAATTAGATACTGATGTGCAGAAGAAAGAGAAGGAGAAGAAGAACCTCAAATCATACCCTGTATTCATACAATTAACTCAAAATGGATTGTAAGCCTAAATGCAAATCCTAAAAATGTAAGACTTTTAGAAAAACTATAGGAGAAAATCTTTGTAAGCTCGTATTAGGCAAAGGTATCTTTGATAGGAACAAAAACTATAAATCAGAAATTTTTTTTAATTGATAAATTTAATTTGGACTTCTCCAATTTTAAAATTTCTGCTCTTTGCCAAAAGAACACTGCTAAGAAAATGAAAAGTACAAACTGGTAGAAGGTATTTTCAAAATATATATCTGATAAATTACTTGTATCCAGAATTTATAAAGAACTCACAACTCAATATAAAAACACAACCCAATTTTTTAAAAGATTTTATTTATTTGAGAGTGGGGGGAGGGACAGAGGGAGAGGGAGTGAGAAACTCAAGCAGACTCTGCTGAGTGCGGAGCCCAATGTGGGGCTCGATCTCATGACCCTGAGATCATGACCTGAGCAGAAACCAAGGGTCAGACACTTAACTGACTGAGCCACCCAGGCGCCCCAACACAACCCAATTTTTAAATATGAGTAAAAGATTTAAACAGACGCCTTACTAGTGAACATATACAGATAGCAAATAAACACGTAAAAGCCTCCTCAATATCATTAGTTGTTTAAAAAATACAATTTAAAACTATAGTGTATACCTTCTAAAATGGCCACAGAGATTGAGCTTATAGAGTGCTGACCTGGGTATAGAGCAACCAGAACTCTCATGCATTGCTGATAGGAATGCAAATAACCATGCTGGAAAATACTTTGGCCATTTCTTATAAAGTATATACTTTCCTTATAACCTAGCAGTCTCAATCCTAGATAATTTACCTATAAGAAATAAAAACAAATGTCAACACAAAGCCCTCTATATGAATGTTTGCAGCAAGTCTCTTCACAATTGCTCAAAACTGGAAACAACCCAAATGTCATCAGTCGGTGAATGGAGAAACAAATTGTGGTACATCCATACAACAGAATACTACATAACAGAGAAAAAGGAATTAACTACTGACATAAGCACCAACACTGTTGAATCTCAAAAGTATTATGCCAAGTGAAAGAAGCCAGACATGAAAGGTTACGTGCTATAGGGGATTCCATTTATCATTCTGGAGAAGACAAAACTACAATATAGGGAAAGAAATCAGATCAGTTGTTGCTAGGGGCAAAGGATGAAGGGAAGGGATTGATTACATAAAGGTACCAGAGAACTTTTGGGGGTGATGGAAATGTCCTATCTCCTAACCGTGGTAGTGATAATACACTGTATACACTTGACAAAACTCATTGGATTATACACTTAATTTTACCCAATTCAAATTAGACCTCAATAAACCTAACTTTAAACCAAAATCTATAACTCCGCAGTGGATCTCACTTACAACTTCATGGTCACCCTAGGGTCTAGGCAACTAATACACACACCATCTTTGCCTCGTACCACCTTGTCTCAGACATGAAACCCAGCCTTGCCTCCATTGGCCCAGCAAGCTCATTCACTCTCCTCAAGCATGATGACCAAAAATGCACAATGGTGTTAGGTGGCAGGAAGGGAGGTGGGATGGGGCAAAGGAGGAGCTTTGCCTCTTATCAGTGAAGATAACTTCAGCTGAACAGAAGGCACTGTCATCCTCAAAATGTCTTCTGAACACCCCATCACTTAGAGTTCCTTTGTGTCTTCACCTTGCTCAACTCTTTCCCTGTCTCCTCTTTGGTGACATTTCTGTTCATCTCTTGGGGTCTGAGAATAAAACTATATCTCACCATCCACCCTCTCAGAACAACTGATGGTTCTTTCTCTGGTACCATACGTGACTCCCAGAAACAGTCTAAATTGATCTACTCCACATGAATACACAGGCTCCTAAAAACTGGCCAGTGACAGCCCCTACTTTCTGAAAGTCAATGAGCCTCAATCCCATAACCATATCTCCAAAGCTAATGATCCATCAATCCCTAGACACTCCAGTTTCTGAAAGTCCCCCAATCTCTGAACTCCACAATTCCCAAGACCTGTTTAAGATCAGCAGTTTGCTCTGATCAGAAAGACTGTGCCATCTCTCACTCAAACAATAAATTCAGCTCTTCAATTCACACAGTGAGAAGTGGCCTCTTCCTCAAACAGGTTTTAGTGCTTGCTGACATTCACAGCTAGCAAGGGCTCACCCACCCTCTTCAGCTTAATCAGAGTATTGCCCCAGGAAGAGAGTTCCTTTCCAAAGAGGAATTCTGAGTGTCAGCTGTTACAATATTTTTTCTCACTTTATTAAAAACACTCATTTATTCACGAAATATTCATTGAGTACTTCCTTTGTAGGAGACACTCTTTTTGTGCTAGAGCTACAGAGTTGAAAAAGGTAGACATGGTTCCTATTCTCATGGAACTTACACTCCAACAGGAGAGAATATTGAATACTATCAATGAAATCTGATGATTGCTATAATGGCAGATGCGTATGGATATGGGGCCATACAATAGGGGAGCCTAACTTAGTCCATGGGGCCAAGGACATTCTTCCTAAGTAAGAAATCTACTTATAAGCTGTGACCTGAAGTATTAGTAGCCACGTAAAGAGTAGGGTGACTTCCAGGTAGAAGGAACAGGATGCCTAAACCCAGAAGCAAGGAGGTATGGCTCATTCCAGGAACTGAAAGAAGTCCACTATTGACCCACACATAGAGCAAGTGATGAGGAAAGACAGGAAAATGGTGCCAGAACACCAAAGAACTTGTGTATCATGTTAAGGATTTACTGCTTCCTCTCAAAGATGGAGAAGCCATAGAAAGGTTTTCAAGCCAAAGGTGATCAGATCAGATATATATTGTTTAAAGTTAACTCCAGCCAGTGTAGAAAATTAAGAAGAACAAAATCTGAGTGTTCATTTCCAACAGTGTAAAAGCCGTGATGATTTTGACCAGGATCGTCCTGGGGGAGAGAGATGTAGCTGAATTAGAGATATCTGGAAGGTAATAATGTGCGCATTTTTGTGTCCTCTTTTATAGTTGTGGTTTCGGGCTCACCAAGAGTCTGTTTTCTGGAAAGTAGAAGGTACAATTTGGACAGAGCACTGCTGGGCATCAGAGTTTTGCCATCTGAACAAAGGGGCTTGTTAACTGGGATTAAGATTAGCAATCTTTTTTATCACAAGGTTAAACTTTTGTCATTATTTTTTTTTTTTTAAGATTTTATTTATTTATTTGAGAGAGAGAGACAGAGAGAGAGCATGAGAGGGGGGAGGGTCGGGAGGGTCAGAGGGAGAAGCAGACTCCCTACGGAGCAGGGAGCCCGATGCGGGACTCGATCCAGGGATTCCAGGATCATGACCTGAGCTGAAGGCAGTCACTTAACCAACTGAGCCACTCAGGCACCCTGTCATTATTTTGCTTTGTTTTTATCAAAATAATGAAAACAGCTAAACAAGACCCTTCATCTATTCAAGTAGCATTTTCAGCTGGAATAAAATGTAGAGAAAAATACGCCAATCAGGTACACTCCATATCTTTTTCCACTGTCCCAGATCATCATTATATCAGGCCTCTCTTTTGACTCGAGTAAAATGAAGTCAGTATTTCTTGGCATCTCCCTTTTTGGGATGACTTTTGCTCAATCATGTCCTTTGCCCTCACATCAGCACTGAATCCCTGAGGCTTATTTCATTTAGAAGGAAAGAACCCCGGCCTTCAGACTATTCAGTATTGTCCCAGGGAAAGTTCCCCAAAACTACTTGCTGCTTTTCCCGGCACCCCGAATAGCTCCCCTATAGAGTTTCAGTATCTTTTCACTCTGACAGGGGAAGATAAAACAACAGAAAGATTACAGCCATGTGGTTACCCAATCCGTGCCACAGTATTTGATTGACACCCCCCCCAATTTGGACAACAGTTTTCCCATATCTTGGCATTAGCTCTTTATCATTTGGAAAAAATGTACACTATACTCTTAATTCGTATTGAATTGTTACTCAGTAAACAACATTCATGCAGCATTCGTACTTGTATAAAGCAATTTTTAAAAGAGCTTAGAATAATAAAATCAGGTATACCCAGATATTTTTTTTTAATGCAGTTAAACAGAATTACAGACTTGAACATTGATTTTAGGATGATTTATTGTTCATTCCTTCTTTCTACTACCATTCGCCTACCTGTTTTCCTAGACAAACCAAACTTACTGTGGGTTCAGCTTCCCCATGTGATGTGAGCCAGGCAAATCAGAAAAAGGCAACTACACGGGGTCATTCCCTGCTATGGCCTGAAGATTTGGGTCCCCCAAATTCAGATGTTGAAACCTAACTCCCAAGGTGATGGTATAGGAGGTGGGACCTCTGGGAGGTGATTAGGTCTTGAGGGTGGAGCCCCCACGAGTGGGATTTGTGCCCTTGAAAAGGAACCCCAGAGAGCTGCTCGCCCCTTCCACCACGTGAGGACACAGCAATGGAGTCAGCGGTCTAAAACCCGGAAGAGGGCTTTCCTCAGAAGCTGGTGTCTTTTTGTGCATCCACATTTCCTCTTCTTATAAGGACATACTGGATTAGGACCCAACCATATGACCTCTTCTTACCTTAATCATCTTTTTAAAAAAAATTATGTATTTATTCATGAGAGACAGAAAGAGAGAGAGGCAGCGGCAGAGGGAGAAGCAGGCTCCCTGTGGGGCAGGGAGCCCGATGCCGGACTCGATCCCAGGACCCCGGGATCATGACCTGAGCTGAAGGCAGACGCTTAACCACTGAGCCACCCAGGCACCCTCTTAATCACCTTTCTAAAGGCCCTTTCTCCATATACAGTCACATTCTGAGGTTGGCAATGAGGGCTTCATGAATTTTGTGGGGACACAACACAGCCCATAACACTCCAGAGTGCTTCTGCTGTCACTGGGGTCTTGGGGTGCATGAAACTGATGCCCAGAGTGTCATCCCAAGCTGAACACTGGTGGGAGCCACCATCCTTGCTTGCTTACTGTCCACTTATGACCTTCTCCCTTACCTAATAATTCAGAGGAAAGAAAAAGAGAAGCTATTAGGTGTGAATCTCTTAGACTGGTTCATTCCACCGCTCAAAATCTTCCGTTGCCCCTCATCCAAGCTTTTTAGTGTGGCGCTCAAGTTCCCCCGAACCCCAGCCTCAACCAGGGGTTCTGGTCTCATGTCCTGCTCCCTGATCTGCTGGCTCCATACTCTGGGCACAATGACCTCCTGGGGCCACATCCCCACCAAAGCAGAGCTTCTCGAGGGCAGGAATAATGGTGTCTGTGTCATACCCATCTCTAAGTCTCCACCGTGCGCATGGAGCAAAAGTAAAAAGGAGGAAAGAGAGAGGGGAAGGAAGGAGAAAGAAAAGGAGAGGGAGAACCAAACCCAAGACAGCGTGATTCCCTATGATCGCAACACACAATCACTTATCACACCACTAGTACAAAGATCCCTTCTTCCGTTTAGAGTTTAGCTAAACATACCTTCTTCACGCAGTTTCAAGGCAAGTTACACCTAGAGTAGCTTCGGCAGGACGCCGTGGCTCCTGTCTGTGTAGCACGCACACACATTGTCTTGTCTGTCCTGGTACAGCACATGCTTTCTTAAATGGGAATTCCTTTTCCCCGCGACATCCCGCCTCCAACAGTGTGTTCTCCCAGAGGGCCAGGCACAGACCCCACCCCTAATCTCGGGGCGGGACGTGTGAAGGCTGGACCAATCACTATTCACTTTTCTCCTGGCCACATGACACCACCCTGGCCAATCAGAAACCTTCCCTAGGATTTTGCGCCTGGAATTGGTGAAGGTGAATCCCTCCGCCTCACTCGTGGTGTGGTCCTGGAGGCTGCTGACAGCCAAGTTTCCCCAAGTGTGGAGAGAGCCCATTTCAGGGGAAGCAAATGACACCAAAAAAACAAACAAACAAAAAAACAGGAAAACTGAGATGAGAGCTGGAGGAAGAAAGACAGATACAGAGACACTGTAAGATATCCTTAAAGCCAGCTTCATTCCATCTTGCCCCCAGTACTTTTTTTTTTTTTTAAAGATTTTATTTATTTATTTGACACACAGAGAGAGGGAACACAAGCAGGGGGAGCAGGAGAGGGAGAAGCAGGCTTCCCTCCAAGCAGGGAGCCCGATGCGGGGCTCGATCCCAGGACCGTGGGATCATGACCTGAGCCGAAGGCAGACGCTTAACGACTGAGCCACCCAGGCGCCCCGCCCCCAGTACTTTTAAAAGTCATTTGAATTGCATTTCTGTCTTTGCAAGTAAAAATGGATTATAAAAAATAGTAAGCTTGAGGGACGCCTGGGTGGCTCAGTCAGTTAAGCATCTGCCCTTGGCTCGGGTCATGATCCCAGGGCCCTGGGAGTGAGCCCCACATCGGGCTCCTTGCTCAGCGGGGAGCCTGCTTCTCCCTCTGCCGGTCACTCCCCATGCTTGTGTTGTCTCTCTCTCTCTCTGACACATAAATAAACAAAAATATCTTTCAAAAAAATAGTAAGCTTGAATTTTCATTGATCTTTAGCAATTTTTGTGTAAAATGTGGTCAGAGGACAGTATATATAGTGAGAGATAGGTCAGGCTGTTTCCAGATAATCTAGATTGGAATCCAGCTTCGTCCCTTACTGGATCACCTTACTAAGCTTCAGTTCTGTTTTTACCCATGATTTGGGGTTGAGAGAATTCAATGAAATATTGTATATAAAGTGATTAGCACATAATCAACATTCTGCAGGTTGTAGTTATCATGAATATTAGAGACATGTGGGAAGAATCATTCAAAGTAGTTAAATAGAAGCAACACATACTTGAGTACGTCTTAAGTATGAGGATTCTCGACCCTCATAATCCTGTGCTGGGCATCCCAGGATATGAGAGAACTGCTCATGGTCTGTGCCCTCCAGATGCTGACAATCCCCTCTGCCAGGGGATTTTCAAACTATGAGATGCTTCCTAGAGAAGCAGCCTATTTCTGTGTGTCTCCCACCTCAGCAATCAGCCCCTGAGAGCAGGAAACATGCCAGACCCTCTTTGTACCCCGTGCACTTTGCTCCATGCCGGGCACAAAGCAGTAGTTCAATAAAAGTCTGCTGGATGAATGAGCCCTAAAGTAAAAGACACCTACCTGTTCTTCGAAAGTCGCTGTCACTGAACTGGCTTTTGAATGGACGCCAAGGAATATCAAGCAGGCGAGGCTCAGAAACAAACTCACTCCTGCCCCAGGTTTCAGCTCTAATGTTCTCTCTTGAAGTGTCCACACTTGGCAGAGCTCGATCACATGCCAGAGCAAGCGTGAGTTTTTCAGACTGGACTATCCATGTTTTGGATTTCTCCCAGAAGTTTGGCAACTGGGCAGTGGGAATGTTTCCTCAGTTTCCCCACCTGGCCAGAATCTCTCAGTAAAAATCCAGGAATGTGTCAAGAAGGTGCAGCTCGACTCAGAATGACATTTCTTTGAGGCTTCCCCCCAGAATGAGCTGCCTCACCTTTGACTCTGCCAGGCCAGGGTGAGCAGTCTTCTCACCAGCCCTGGTCCTTTGTCTGTGCGCTGTTCAATTGTGCTGCGGAGCATCTTCTCAGCACCCATTCCTGTCTGCTTTAAAGCCACAAAAGCCCGAATCAGTGCTCCCACAAAGGCTGCAGTCCAGTGGCTTGTTGCAGACCATGCAGTTTTCTTAGCTGATTGTTGATTACAGCTTGTCTGTATTGATCAATTTCTTGGAGTGACAATCAACCAAAACCAAAGCTAGCTACCATAATTGATAAAGGGATTTTGTTGGAAGGATACTGTTAAATCCTGCAATAGATCTCCCTGTTATAATCCGAGGGCGAGTTGAATAATCTAACGGGAGGGCACGAAGCAGGACCAGTGTGAAGCTCATGCTCATTGGCGTTCTGCCATGGATGTGTCTCAATACCCGTAAGTCTAGATTAAAATTCCAAATGCCTGGGAGGAAGAATTCCGATTGGCCCAGCTTAGGTCATGTATGAAGTCTTAGACCGAGTGAAAGAAATAAGGCTATTGAAATAAGTCATGGAGATGTAATGTATAGCATGGTGACTATAGTTAATAATATGCTATTGCACACTGGAAAGTTGCTAAGAGAGTAGATCTTAAAAGTTCTCATTACAGGAAACAACATTTTGTAGGTGTGGGTGGTGATGGAAGTGAGCGACTTAGTGTAGTAATCATTTTGCAATATATACAAATACCAAGTCCTTACGGGTGTACCCCTGAAACGAATGTAATGCTACATGTCAATTACACGTCAATTAAAAAAAAGAAAGAAATACTCTGTCCAGAGACTCCCACTATGGGCAAGTGTTTTCCTCTCCTGTTGTTTCTGTAATGGATTACCACACAGTGGTTTCAAACAACAGAAATGTACTGTTACAGTTCTGGAGGTCAGAAGTCTGGAATCAGTTTCCTGGGGCTTCAAGCCAAGGTACTGGCAGGGCTGGTTCCTTCTGGAGGCTCTGACGGGAGAATCCATTTCCTTGCCTTTTTCCACGTCTAGTGGCTGCCTGTGTTCTTTGGCTTGAGGTCCCTTCCTCCATCTTCAAAGCACAACATTCTGCTTCCAACACTAAATCACCTTCTACTCTTCTGGAGTCAAATCTCTCTCTGCCTTCCTCTTACAAGGACACTTGCAATTACTCCCAGCATTTACCTGAATGATCCAGATAATCTTCCCATCTCAGGATCCTTAACTTAATCTCATCTGCAAAGTCCCTTTTGCCGCATGAAATAACATTCGTAGGTTCCAGGGATCTGACACGTGTATCTTTGAGGGCCATCTTTGTTCAGCCTACCACAGTGGGGCAGGAAGTTTTCAGAGAAGGACAGGTGGACAAACTATCCCTAAGATGCCCACCACTGCTATCACCCGATGAACTCTAGTGATTGCTGTGCCCCGAGCCTTATGCTAAATACCCTACACACATTAATGCCTTTAATGTCTAGTGCTGCTTGAAGAGTAGGTGTTACTGTTATCTCAATTTTACCAATAAAGAGATTAAGACTCAAAGAGACAAGGGACACACATTATCAATAGAAGCCTCGGTAGGTAAGGGACACAGTCACATACCACTTACTAGTGAATCTGGGATTTAAATCCAAGACAGACTGACTTCGGGTCTGTGTCACCAGGCTTGTGATGCTAGGCTATGCTCCCAAAAAGTCAACCTGTACTATTTCCAGGTGCACTGACAGGTGGGAGCCTAATACACACTGGGCGATTTGTTAAGGCAGATTCTAGAGTCAGCAAAACTTGTCTGCAACACTCTCTCCAGCCTTTTCTCTGACAACTGTTCCTCAGTATACGTCATACTGCTTCCCAGTAAATTCAATCCATCCTCCAGATTTCCCTCCCCCAAATGAAAGCACATGCTCTAGACCCATCCAACTTAGTTAAGTGACTGATTATTCCCTAGGCAATAGGGAAATGAGACACTATTAAAAATAATATTGGGGGGCGCCTGGGTGGCTCAGTCGGTTAAGCGTCTGCCTTTGGCTCAGGTCATAATCTCAGAGTCCTGGGATCAAGCCCCGCATCGGGCTCCCTGCTCAGCGGGGAGTCTGCTTCTCCCTCTCCCTCTGCCTCTCCCTCTCCCTCTGCCTCTCCCCCCTCCACTCGTGCTCTTTCTCTCTCTCTCCCCCCCCCAAATAAATAAATAAAATCTTTAAAAATAGTAATATTGGGATAGCACACATAAACTGGAACTCTCCCAGGCAAGCCAGATGTGTAGTCGACCCACACTTAGATGTTTTGGGATTTATCTCCTCAGGGCTCCATTTGCAGACAGTTTATTAAAAGCAAGGAGTAAATAAGACATCATAAAGTATTAATAGGTAATAATGGCTTATTATCTCTCTCTCAGAGGTATGTATTAGTAGCTGAAAGATTTTTCAGTAATCACAATGATTTTAACTCCAAAAGGAAAAATCACAAATGGTACTATTTGCAGTATTGAGAGAGCCTGGAGCTAAGATATGTGTCTGAGGCTGGGGAATGAGAGACCAGGGATTAAAAGGAAAGAAGAATCTTTTCGGTGGAGGAGTTTCTAGACTCTTCACAAAATAACTTCACATGATGGGGAGGGGGCGCCTGGGTGGCTCAGTTGGTTAAGCAGCCAACTCTTGATTTCTGCTCAGGTCATGATCTTGGGGTCTTGGGATCAAGCCCTGCGTTGGGCTCCAGGCTCAGCGGGGAGTCTGCTTGGGGATTTTCTCTCTCTCCCTCTACCTCTGGCCCATTTGCTCTCTCTCTCTCTCACATAAATAATCTTCTTAAAAAAACCTAAAAAACAAAAATTCGCATTGGTAAGAACCACCTCTACATGCCCCTACAGCCAGTCTTAGTCTTCCCACTTTTGCTGTTGACTATCTGAAGAACTTAACCCCAGTCATCATGGGTCTCAGCAGTAGGCCAGCAGGAAAGGGCGGAGACTAGGAACCAGATGGGCCTTTGGGAGACTAGGGCACCCGTAAACCAGAGTCAGCAAGGTTCCCAGGACCCAAAAGATGTTGATAGATCTGGGCTTGGTCCAAGAAGACTCAGTCTGTTGCATAGGAACCCACAGCAAATGAAGTTCTCAGAAAACATCATGACTTCACCTAATTTTCCAGTGTTTGATAAGATTCCATCCAGTAAGGGAAGATACTTGGATAATAATTTGGGGCTCCAAGGAATGAGCTAGAGAAGGCTGAGCTAAGGACCCAAGTTCCAGCCCAGTAGTCAAGATTCAGAGCCATTCTTGAATCTTTGCTTAGAGAACTAGGAGATAACCAAGAACTTGGGCAGAAGCCCCAAACCATCGATTGAGAAAACAAGGCTGGAGTAAGGAGGAAAATTGCAAGTTGGTGGTCAAACAAGGGCCACTGACCAGCCCTCAGGTTTGGAGCATCACCAATTATAGCAATGCAGGCAGACCCCCCCAGCACCTGGCTCACACAGTGCCATGGCTTCCCCGGTGCCCAGTGTGGCAGGGAAGGTGGCTTCCCTAGAGCCTGGCTTCTGCAGTATACAGCAGTCAGCAGCACCCAGCACCCGCACCCCACAGCTTCCACTGGTGGTCTCATAGGGCCTGCAGCGAGATGCTTCCCCAGGAACGGCTTTCCCCAGCACCTAGAGGATGGATTTCCAGCAAGTTCCACCAGCAACTACACTGTCATCCAGTAAGCCATGCCCTGCCCTCTGACAATGTCAGTCCTCAGCCCTCTTTCCATCTTCAATTCCTATATTCTTTAGTGCGCTCTTTAGTTCCTACTAGTCAATTCCTTGTGACATCAATCCTTGTTATAGTTAATAATTATATTAAACTTTTCCCTTTCTTTTTCTTTGTTTTAAAGGTTTATTTATTGGGGCGCCTGGGTGGCTCAGTCGTTAAGCGTCTGCCTTCGGCTCAGGTCATGATCCCAGGGTCCTGGGATGGAGCCCTGCATCGGGCTCCCTGCTCCGTGGGAAGCCTGCTTCTCCCTCTCCCACTCCCCCTGCTTGTGTTCCCTCTCTCGCTGTGTCTCTCTCTCTGTCAAATAAATAAACTCTTAAAAAAAAATTAAAGGTTTATTTATTTATTTTAGAGAGAGAAAGCATGAGCGGGAGGGGCAGAGGGAGAGGGAGAGGGAGAGAGAGAATCTCAAGCAGACTCCATGCTGAGCATGGAGCCTTACATCGGGCTTGATCTCACAACCCTGAGATCATAACCTGGGCCAAAACCAAGAATCAGACGCTTAACCAACTGAGCCACTCAGGTGCCCCTAAACTTTTCCCTTTCAAATGTCTCTGTGGTTTCTGTCTCCTCATTGAACCCTAACTGCTACAAGGAGTGTTGACCACAGAATCTGGGCCTGGATGGAAATATGGACTGTGGTCCATACTATGAGTGCCCCCCAGTGTCCCTTCATCTTATGCTATTAGTGGAGATGCATAGAAGAGGTTCGCAAACTCCAAGAAGCCTTTGGATAGAATTCAGGGTGTTCATGAACCAGGATGAGGAAAAAAAAAAGTACATCTTTGTTTTAACTAACCTCTAACTGGAATTTATCATTTCCTTCAATTACAAATGTAATGAAGGTGATGGTCACAGTAAGTTACAGCAGTGATTAGACCTGCTACCATGTTTGTTGTTAATGCAATAAGAAGCACAAATGCAAATCTTTCACTATTATTTTTAATGTGTATTTTTTTTTAAAGATTTTATTTATTCATTTGAGACACAGAGATACAGAGAGAGAGAGAGAAAGCATGAGCAGGGAGAGAGGCAGAGGCAGCGGGAGAAGCAGGCTCCCCGCCAAGCCAGAAGCCCGATGTGGGGCTTGATCCCAGGACCCTGGGATCATGACCCGAGCTGAAGGCAGACGCTTAACCATCTGAGCCACCCAGGTGCCCCTTTAATGTGTATTTTTAAAGTTTTTTGGTTGGGTTTTTTTTTTACTTAAACAGTTTGAGAATTCTGAGAAACAGTTTCAACAGATTGCCAAAGGGATCCATGGCTTAAGAAAGGTTCAGGACTTCGCTCTGTAGCAATGGAAGCTTCAGGCAGGCACACAGGGAGCCAGCTAGATGCTTCATTTCCCGGCATGCCTGGGAGCCAGTGTGGCCACGGGACCAACTTTGGATAACGCAATGCATGCAACTTCTGGGTCATGCCCTTAAAATAAAGATGTCCTCCTGCCCTCTTTTCTCCCTTTCCTGGGGCTGGAATAAGGACGTGGTGGTGGGGAGCTGGACTGTCATGTCACACGAGGTACTGGAAGCTGCCTGCTGAGTGTGCAAGAGCTACAAGATAGAAAGAACTTGGAATCCCAACAGCTTGGAGCCACTCTTAGGTGAGAAACATGACCTGCTTTTGGACCTGAGTCAATATCCTCGTACAAAAAGTCTGTGAAGTGTGCAGAAAATATGAACAATATTAGAAACTGAATCCAAATTATTTGGGCTAAAACCTGCCCTCTTTGACGAGTCTATTTAGTGAGAAAACTGTTAGGAGAGGGAGGATATGGGCAGATGGACTGCCTCTGGGTGGGAAGCTAACTGGCCCTTGTTCACTGTGGATTCCGGTGTGGCTAAGTACGTCTGCCAGGAGTTCATTCTACTCATCCCTTGCTTGGGCCATTTGGGCAACTTCCAAGTATGATACACATTATATTTAGTCCAAAAGAAGGGATCTCTTTCCCCAGGATTTCATTCTTTTGTTGCCTTGTCCATTCTTTCTTGCATTTCTTCCTTCATTCTTCAGCAAAGGTTTTGGGAACACTGGCCATGACCATGTTCTAAGATTGCCCTAGAGCGTGGGGACATAATGGCAAATAAGTCGGCGTCTGACTTGTGGACACTCCCAGTCCAGCGTGAGGGCAGGAGACAGCGGTAAAGTAGGGGTGGTGACATCTTAATGCTTTGCAGCTGCTTTATGGGCAGCATTGAGTAGACTAAGTTAGAAAGGTTCTGATTTAAGGGTTAATGATCTTAAATGCAGTAAGTTTTTCTAGTAATCTCTAGTATTTTGCTTAACACAAAGAAATTCAGTTATTTAACTTTTCTAAAAGTTATCTATGAAAACAAGTATCTGAAAAAAGTCAGCAAATGATGATTCCGTTTTTGAGATATGTAATAGTAATAATAAATAACATGGATGGAACACTTTTTATGTGCCATTTAGTGTGCCTGTGCATGGATATTTTTTTTTTTTTTTTTTTTTAAAGATTTTATTTATTTATTTGAGACAGAGAGAATGAGAGAGACAGAGAGCACATGAGAGGGGGAAGGGTCAGAGGGAGAAGCAGGCTCCCTGCCGAGCAGGGAGCCCGATGCGGGACTCGATCCCGGGACTCCAGGATCATGACCTGAGCCGAAGGCAGTCGCTTAACCAACTGAGCCACCCAGGCGCCCCCTGTGCATGGATATTAATCAAATGCCTGATCAGCCCTTCTCCCAATGTCCTTGTCTTGGTTAGAGATGCCACCTAAGTCCAGTTGGTGGCCCCACACTGTCTGTTCCAAAGGTGAATTTGAACTTCCCCTTGTGATTCTGTTTCCTCCTCTTTATGCTGCTACTGCCCTGATCTTCCATTTCTCTTCTGAACTCGTTCCAATACCTTCCTAACCAACCTCTCTGACCTCCAAGTCTTAACGCACTACAATCCGCTCTGCTTTGCTTCTAGATGATTGTTCTCTTGTCTCTGCCCTGCCTCGAAGCTCTCTGTGTCTGCAGAATTTTCACCTGCGAGTTTAAGGTCTTCAAGAAGCTGGTCCCGCTTACGTAACTTCTTGCCCTGACATCTTACGAAGCTTTAGCCGCACCTGGCTACCCTGTTTCCTAAAGACATGATGAACTTTCACACCTCTATGCCAGTGTCCATGCTGTTCCCCTCGCCCCAAATGCCCTTCCTCTCTTTCCGTGCCCTTAGAAATCCTACCATTCTGTGTTTATCTCACCTGCTTCCTCCTTTGTGAGGTCACCCGAGTGACGCCTGGTGCCCCGCCGCTCCTGCCCTTCTCCCTGCAGCAAAGTGAATGTCTGCCTTCTCTCCACTATCAAGGGACATTGCAAACACATAGGCTTATTTCAACATCCACCACAGGGTGTGGTACTTGCTTGAGCATCTTTTTCATCTACTCGACAGTAGTTGCTTGAGGGTTCTTCCAGTTTGGAACATGCTGTCTGGCCTGTACAAGGCACACCTTCTCTGAATGAATGACCTGGTCCGTCATGGAACTGTCACCTCTGACCTTGACCTTTCATTGGCTTGAAATGCTGGTCAGCTGGGGATAAGTGAGAACACCACTGGCCTCTCTTTGTCCTTGTCCCTTCCCTACCCATCTCTCCAACCCTTTCCAGAATTCCTTTCCCTTCTTGTCACTTAACTTCACCCCCCTCCAATGATTGCAGCTTTAGGTAAAGCAGAGTAATTCCTCTTAGACCCTAAAATCTCAGTTCTTCCAAGGCAAGACAGGGTCAGCCGGTCACCAGATGTCAGCCTAGGTTAGGGGCTGCCTTAAAACTGTTCAGCTAGGATGGGGCACTTGGGTGGCTCAGTTGGTTAAGCTTCTGCTTTTGGCTCAGGTCACGATCCTGAGGTCCTGGGACCGAGCCCAGCATGGAGCTCCCGGCTCAGCGGGGAGCCTGCTTCTCCCTCTCCCCTGTTAGTGCTCACGAGTGTTCTCTCTCTCTCAAGTAAATAAATAAAATCTTTAAAAAAACACAAAACATTCAGCTAGGAGATCTGAGGGGCAGCATCCTCTTGTTAATTATGTTTAAATGCCTTAGAGTCTAGCAAAATGCTCTGAGCTTGGAATCACTTACAAAACTCCCAAGTTAAATTCGGGATGAAAATAAACTAAGGTCCATAAAGTACAAAACTCAGAGATATCCAATTCAAAGTACTTACAGTAGATGGAGCTATATATTTCATGGTGATCTAGTCTGTATTTCGTATATCATGTGAAATTATTAACATTTTAGCATCTATTAATCCGTTCATACTTTTTGCTTAAATATATTAAAAAGCCATGGGACTCACTTGCCCTGGTTATCCTTGTTAGCTTTACATTGTCAGAAAATGTTTAATTAAAGAGTTTCCCTAAAAATTGTACTGCTATTGAAAGCAATTGGTACAAGTAATAGACATTATTAAAAGCCAGAGATAAACCCTAATGTAAACTGTGAACTTTGGGTGATTACTATGTGTCCCTGTAGGTTCATGAGTTGTAACACATGTCCCACTCTGGTGGGGGATGTTGATAATGGGGAGGTTAACTGTGTGGGGGGGGGGCCCGGAGTGTATGGGAAATTGCTGTACTTTCCTCTCAATTTTGCTATGATACTAAAACTGTTCTAAAAAAATAAAGCCTTGAAGAAGAAAAAAAGAGCCAGAGATACAATGATATCTTCGAGACCCTGATAGATAATGTCTGCAAAGGACAGTTACATTTCATAGAAGGGCAGTCAACTTTCAAATAAAGAGGTCAATCCCATTTGTAATCTTAAAAAAGCCAAAAAAAAAAGAAGACTTATTTTTTAAGATTTTTATTTATTTTTTTGACAGAGAGAGAGAAAGCAAGAGAGGGAACACAAGCAGGGGGAGTGGGAGAGGGAGAAGCAGGCCTCCCACTGAGCAGGGAGCCCAATGCAGGCTCGATCCCAGGACCCTGAGATCATGACCTAAGCCAAAGGCAGACACTTAACGACTGAGCCACCCAGGTGCCCCAGAAGACATATTTTTATAAATATATTTCTAGAAGATATTTTCTAAGTTAACCAAAAACGTATGTGGAGGGCACCTGGGTGGCTCAGTTGGTTAAGCAACTGCCTTCAGCTCAGGTCATGATCCTGGAGTCCCAGGATCGAGTCCCGCATCGGGCTCCCTGCTCGGCGGGGAGCCTGCTTCTCCCTCTGACCCTCCCCCCTCTCATGTGCTCTCTCATTCTCTCTCTCTCAAATAAATAAATAAAATCTTTAAAAAAAAAAAAAACGTATGTGGAAATGCTCAAATATGGTGACGTTCTGTTAAAACTGCTGTATTCCTAGTAATAATAATTGGTGCAATTCTTTTGGAAATCGACTTGGCAGAAAACATAAAAATAAATCACTCTTTGAACTAGTGATTATATTCCTGGGAATTTTTGCTAAGAAATACTCCAAAAGGAAAAGGTTAAATTCACGAAGTTGTTTATTGTAGCCTTTTTTTTTTATCATGGTAAAATATTCAAAACAACCTAAATAACAAACGTAAAGATAGTAACTAAGCAAAATATGCTATCAGAACGATGGGATATTCTGCAGCCATCAAAATATGTAAGCAGTTCATATAAAAATACGAAAAGTGTTTGAGTGAAGGGAGGGTTGGACCAAATATTTCCAAGTATAAACTTCTCTATATGCTCTGCTTAGGCTTTGTAAAAATTGTACGTAAATATAAACAAGGACAGACTTAAATAGAAAATTTTAAATACATGTATTAAGTGATTACCGGTGGAATTGTCTCCTTTAAAATATTTTTGTTGTGGTGCACCTGGGTGGCTCAGTCGTTAAGCGTCTGCCTTTGGCTCAGGTCATGATCTCAGGGTCCTGGGATCAAGTCCTGCATCGGGCGCCCTGCTCAGCGGGGAGCCTGCTTCTCCCTCTCCCACTCCCCCTGCTTGTGTTCCCTCTCTTGCTGTCTCTCTCTCTCTGTCAAATAAATAAATTAAAAATCTTAAAAAAAATTTAAAAAATAAAATAAAATATTTTTGTTGTTATAATGTTTTTGCAGTTAAAAAAATTCTGAATAGTAACTCCATAGTAACTCCATTCTTTCACTGCTAGATTGAAGCAAGCAGAGAATTTTATACCTAATCAGAAATAATAGCATTGTGCTTGGTCTTGGAAAAATCTATTTTCTAACAATATTGCACATATTTCTGTCTTTCATCTTGTATAAATTAAATCACCAGATGACACCATCTTTAAAAGAGGGAGAATTAATGCCTTATTAATATGTTTTCTTCGGACTCACACAGTGCTTGGCACATAGTAGATGCTGCATACAAATTTTCCATAATCTGTATTCACTGAGCAAGTGGCTAAGAAAATTCCTAAATAAGCTGACACTAAAAGTTCCTAGCTTCTGTCTGTGAAGTTCATGGATGCCCTGTGATTTACCGCACTTAAACTAAGCTGGGAAGAGTGTGTTCAATGAGTAACTTCCAAACGAATGCCCACTTGATATAGTCCTAGAAATTGGTCCTGAAATGATCCAGGGAGATGAACTATCCTTCACTCTTATCTATATGCAATGAAGAATGAACTTCTCAGATGAGGGGACAACAGAAGGGTCAGGATTCCTTGGTTCCTTCTGACTCCCCCAGGGTAGGTGTGGGAAATGGCAAAGATCGGGGGAACACGTGTACATGGAGTTTGTTTTTTTTTTTTAAGAGCAAGACCAATGAATAACATGTGTGTCATGTCACTTTCTCTTGAATCTTATTGGTCAGATCTTCATCACATGGCCACATCATCATAAATTTTCAGCCACTGTCAACATTTGCCAATCTTATTTCATTCCCATACCCCCTTCCCCCACCACTACATATATTTATGGGTTTTAGAAAATCATGGTAAAATATACATACCATGAAAGTCGGATTATTTTTAGCATGACATTTTACCTATAAATACTTCAAAATGCCTCTTCGATAATGACTTTTTAAAACATAATCATCTGGGCGCCTGGGTGGCTCAGTCGGTTAAGCGACTGCCTTCGGCTCGGGTCGTGATCCCGGAGTCCCGGGATCGAGTCCCGCATCGGGCTCCCTGCTCGGCGGGGAGTCTGCTTCTCCCTCTGACCCTCCTCCCTCTCATGCTCTCTCTCATTCTCTCTCTCTCGCAAATAAATAAAATCTTAAAAAAAAAAGAATAAATTTCTAGAATTTTCTGGTCAAAACGCATGAGCATCTTGCTCAGCACACCAGCAAGTGGAAGTGTTTATGAAGTAAACTCCTACTAGTCGGAAATTATCTTATCACACTCCCCACAGCTTTGGCGAATGCCAGGTGGCATCTGAAATTGTATGCTGACTTAGCATGTGTAAAATAGCGCCTCAATTTGCATTCTGTGAATTTAAAATGTGTAAAGTGGTACTTTTATATTTCTTTAGTTGTCATTTCCCGCCATGGGTTCCTTTAGGATTTGTTCTTTGTCTTATGTGACTTGACTCTTCCGATCTCTCCCCCGGGGCAGCAGTGTATCTCTAACCTCTTGACGTAATTCTGTAGTAACTTCCTGTTGTAATCATGGTTATCACTCTTTTTTCTTTTTCATTAAGCTCAAAAAAAATTGAATAGACTTCATTGTGTAGAGCAGTTTTAGGCTTAAGGAAAAATTGAGCAAAATGTACAGAGAGTGTCCGTGTGTGCTACTGCACAATTCTACAATTTTCCTATTTTTAACATCTCCCGTTAGTGGGGTACATTTGTTACAGTCGGCTAACCTGCATCGACACATCATTGTCACCCAAAGTCCATACTTTACGGGAGGGTAGGGCTGGAGGTTTTGACAAATGCATAATGACATGTACCCACAATTACAGAATCGTGCAGAATAGTTTCATCAAAAAGCCCGGGCTCTGCCAGTTCTTCCCTGCCACTCTCCCCTGTGAACCTAGGCGACCACAGAACTTTTTACTGTCTCCATAGTTTTGCCTTTTTCAGAATGTCATGTACTGTAGTTGGAATCATAAGGTGTGTAGCCTGTTCACGCTGGCTTTCTTCATTTACCAGTTTGCATGTAAGGTTCCTCCGTGTATTTTCATGACTTGATAGCTCATTTCTATGTATCGCTGAATAACATCTCACTGTATAAATGTACCATGATTTGTTTATCTACTCACCTGTGGAAGGACATCTTAGTTGCTTCCAAGGTTGGGCAATTATGAACAAAGCTGCTGTAAACATCCATGTATGGGATTTTGTATGGAAAGAAGTTTCAACTCATTTGGGTAAATACCAAGGAGCATGATTGCTGGATCATTTGGTAAGACAATTGTTAAAAAAGAAAGAACAAGCCCAGATGGGAGTCTTTTGCCCCCCAGGATAGCAAATGAAGATTTAACTACAATTTCAACCTCTTCCAAGAACGTGACCTTTTACAAGTCCCCCAGGACATTTCGGATCAGCAGTAGTGAGATCATCTGCGTGATACAAAGCCTGCCCTTCCCTCCCCTCCCCCACCAAAAGAAGATGTTCTGGTTGAAACAATCCTTTCTTTTCTTTTGCTAGTAACTTCCTGCATCACCCTCTTGCCTATGAAAACCTTCCATTTGGTACAACTCCTCCGAGCATCTCTCTACTTGCTTCATGGGCTGGTGCTCGATTCTTGAGTTGTTTAATAAAACCAATTAGACCTTCAAATTTACTCAGTTGAACTTTTTTTTTTAACACTATGCTTAACTTTGTTGGAAACTGCTAAACTGTCTTCCAAATGGTGATACCATTTTGCATTCCCAACAGCAATGAATGAGTTTCTGTTGCTCTGTATCTTTTCTGGCATTTGGGGTTGGCAGTGTTCTGGACATTGGCCATGCTAATAGATGTGAAGTTCGATCTCGTTTTAATTTGCAATTCCCTAATGACCTATGATGTTGAGCATCCTATTAAATGCCTACTTGCCATCTGTAGATTTCTGTTGGTGGGGTATCTGTTCAGGTCTTTTTCTTACTTTTTAATTGGGTTGTTTTCTTATTGAGTTTTAAGAGGGTTTGTTTTTTGGTTGTTTTTTTTTTTTTTTTAAATATTTTGAATACATGTCCTTTTTTTTTTTTTTAAAGATTTTATTTATTTGACAGAGAGAGACACAGCGAGAGAGGGAACACAAGTAGGGGGAGTGGGAGAGGGAGAAGCAGACTCCCCGCCGAGCAGGGAGCCCTATGCGGGGCTCATTCCCAGGACTCTGGGATCATGACCTGAGCCCAAGGTAGACGCTTAATGACTGAGCCACCCAGGAGCCCCTACGTGTCCTTTTTTTTCACCAGATACGTCTTTCAAATATTTTCTCCCAGTCTGTGGCCTGTCTTTTTATTCTCTTAACAATCTTTCACAGTTAAACTTTTTATTTTGAGATAACTGTAGATTCACAGGTAGTTGCAAGAAATTGTAGGGGTCAACGGCAGGCTGCCCCCAAATGTGCCTCTTGGCATATTGGTTATTTTAAATAAAAGTCACTTAAGAGACAGCCAGTGCAAGAAGGACAATCAGAACTTCCTCCATCCTCTTGAAAGCAGTAAATAAATGTCCCATGTGAAAGGTACCCTCCTTGTACCAGGAGGTAGACAGACATCCTTATCACCAGAGGTGGGAAATTTAGAGCCAGGAAGCTTGTATAGACTACCCTTGTTACTTTTTACTAATTTACTACCCCAGCCCAAACTAGAATTCCCTATTAATTAGAGCTCTCGAAGTTTTCTGTGAGCACGTAATAAAACGTTTTTTTTTTTCTCCTGTTAGATAATCTGTCTCATGTAAATTTAATTCTTAGTCCAGCTGGAAGACCTTGAGGGTAGAGAAGAACTTTTCTTTTCCTTCAAAATAATACAGAGATCCTGTGTACTCTTTACTCAGTTTCCCCAATAGGACCATCCTGCAAATGTATAGTAACATATCACAACCAGGATGGTGACATTGATGCAGGCTAATACAGAACATTTCCATCACCACAAGGGTCCTTCGTGTTGCCAGTCCGTCATCTTCTGAACAGTCTTCTGCACTTCGAGAAATTCCTGCTTGTGGAGTCCTGTTTCCCAGGATGAGACGTGGTGGCGGGCACCTGGCTTTGGGGGAGGCAGTGGTAGTGGAAGCTTCTGCAAAGTTGAGCTCCTGGTGCTGAAAGGGCAACAGAGGGGTATTGCGGGTGCTTTTCCCTGGGGCTTGACGGGGCACCACAAATGCAGAGATTTTTCTCATCCAACTTGGGTATTGTTCTCAAAGCCTTAGCTTCAAATTCCATTCTTTACCTCTGCCAACAGTCCTATGAGCGAGCCCATATCCTTTTATTTACTTACTTAGTTGATTTGGGGAGAACGCATAGCCTTTGATTATACAAACAATAAACAAACAAAAACCCTCCGGCATTATTAACTACCCCACCTCTATCCTTTTCATTTACTTCTTTCTGCTTCATCGTCCAGAGTCAATTGCTTTTGCTTGGAACGATGGATTTTGACTGATCAGTTTCCTTAAGACCCAGGCTCCCTTGGACCTCAAGAAACAGAGGTGAACTTTCAAGCACTTGTGTTCACAGGTGTTTTGCTACAAAAATATTCGCGGGAACCAAAAACAATGCAGGTGGCCATCTGAGACTGGATAGCAGATTGTTTATATCAGTGAGTGAACCCATGGGACAGGCAGCTGAGAAGCAAGCGGAAAACGAAAGATGCTGCATTTAGAAGAATGATCTTCAGCGTGAAAATCTCTCAGCACCATCCCTTCCTCTGAGGCAATAATCAAGATGTATATTGGGCTATGGCGGAAAGTTCGATTTTAAGGAGACCTCAGGGTTAAGACTTAGATCTTCTCACCCTTGACATTTCTCAGCCTCTATTTCTTCATCTATAAAATGAGGATGATAGGGGTGCCTGGGTGGCTCAGTCGGTGAAGCAGCTGACTCTTGATTTCAGCTCAAGTCATGATCTCAGGGTCCTGGGATGGAGCCCACTGGGCTCCAAGCTCAGTAGGGAGTCTGCTTGGGATTCTCTCTCTCTCTCTCTCTCTCTCTCTCCCCCTTTTCCTTTGCTCCCCCCCACCCATTCTCTCTCTCAAATAAATAAATAAATCTTTAAAAAAATAAAATAAAATGGGGACGATAATAATCTGCCTTCAGGGTTATTGCAAAGATTGAAAAAGAACACCAAGGGTCTGACAAACTTCCTAGTTCATAATAGACACTTAATAAGTGGTCATTATTATTTGGTGTTCCATTGGAAAAGAATGAGGTAACCCCAATCCCCAAGATGGATGAGGGGAGGCTGGAACAGATACAACCAGCTGCCTCCCCAATGTTCATTCTCTCCTTCTTCTCTGTTGACAGGTCCTTCTTCTGCACAGGAAGCAACAGTCTTAGCTACAGAACTACATTTCCCAACCTCCCTTGCTGCCCAGGGCTGGTCATGTCCCACAGTGTCAGCCAAGAGGACTTACATGGAAGTCTACCAGGACTGTTCTACTTTCTCCTTGGGGCTTCCTTCTGCTGTTCTGGCACAGAGATGGGAGGCTGGGGCTGTAGAGACCATCTTTTGACTAGAAGAGACCATGAGAGTGAAAGCCACATGCTAAGAGTGGCAGAATAGACTAAACCCTGAGACACTGGTGACGTCACGGAGCTGCTACACCTCAGAACCACCTATTTCAATGGCCTGGGAGAGAAATTAAAGCCTCTGTGGTGAGGCTTCTGGGGCCAAGTTTCTATAACATGCAGCTGAATGGATTTCCTAACTGATGTGGAGACCCCACCTACCTGGCCCACAGATCCGGGCGTGAATTAGCTTTTAGTAACAACTTTAAACCACAAGTTACAGGATGTGCTGGGGAGGAAGGGCAGCCTAGACTTTTATACCACTTATCACATACATAGTAAAAGTGAAAGCTATCATTTTTTTTTTAATTTAGAGAAGCTGAACGTTTTCCATAGCACCTATGTGATGGGGTGTCTCTCTCTGGTTTGAGGTCTCATTGGTCCCGGGAATGCAGTGCCGGCCACCATTTCACATTTTGTACTTAGGGGGATATTTGGGGGTTCCCCCCCCCCCCCCCCCCCAATTGGTGTCCAGGGCTTCTGGAGTGTTTGAAAGAGAGGAAGTCTGATTTGGTTCAGTCCTGTCTGGTGCTTTGACGATGTTGGAGGATACAGGCTTACAGTAGAAGCCTGTCGTTGGGTCATCTTGGGGATTTTCACAGACAGTTGCTCATTTCAGTCCTCACAATGGGCCTCTTACTATTTTCATTTCACATCTGAAGGATCTGAGGCCCAGGAAAGTTAGAGACTTCCCCGAGGTCCCCAGGAGAACTGACCCCTGCCTGGCAGAGGGTAGCAGGGGAAGCTGTCCTATCCAGTTTTCTTGCCCATGGCAGGCTGTGGGCTTCAGACTGGAATCCTGGGGGGGCTGTTCTTTCTGGGAGCAGCCATGGATCCCAGGCCCCAGTTCACATCCTCTTGTTGGGGGGGGCCACAACTGGGAGCACAAATGCAGGCTGATGTGGACAAAGTCTGGTGACCTCAAGTTCTTATTCTAACCCCTCTGGGCAGCATGTGAGGGAATTGATTTTATCCAACCTCAACCTTCTCATGCGCAGGACAGGGCCACCCCCCACCTGGGATGTTGTGTTTGATGATGGTGGAAAGGGTCTCTATGGCCCTCGGAAAGCACTCAAGAAATGGTATAGCCAACGGCCCCCATATATGCCGCTTTGCTCTCCAGCTACTCGCTGGCTCCTTCAGGGGCTGGACTTCACCTTTTTCCTGTCCTCATCACCAACACTGGGCCTGTGCACCCAGGATGCCTTCCACACAAGCGAATTTAATGGAGAAGCTGCAGCCAGGTGGCCCAACCTGACAGCCAGGACTTAGGAAGCGTCGCCGAGGCTGCCTGTCCCCAGCTACGTCCCCCTCCTGTTAGGAGTCCGTGTAGCAGAGTATTCAGCCAAAGGACACCTCTCCTGACCCCCTAGCAGCTCAGTGATGACAGGAGAGGTGGTGTGTTGTCTGGTTCTCCTGGGGAGTCTTAAAAGCAGGGTGGCCGACTTCTGCCCCTTCTGCCATCCTACGGCATGAAACATGCCTGGGTCATTTGTGGGGTGGGACGGACAGCATTTTGGAGCGTGAGGACAAGGATGGCAGTCTAGGGGTGATGCAGCGAGAGTGCTGGGGGCACTGAGGACAGGGAAGCCACCAGCCAACCCTGGATTGATGGCCTCTCTCCTAAAACAGACAACAGAACAACTTTGGTGTTTAAGCCAGTGCTTTTGTGGATTTTCTGTCGAGGCTACTGAAATTAATTCTAAACGTTACAGCCATTCCTGGGAAGGAAAATGTCACCCTGGCTTCACATTTGACCTTTCTATGGCACAGTCACGCTGTCCAAAATAGGGTAGAACCGTCAAGTTGAAACATGACTACGTGCAGTTGGTTATAGGCTTTGGCAGGCCCAGCGCAGGAAATATCTTCCTGGCATGATCCCCCCACTTCTTAATGTGGCCAGATAGTTGGATGTGCTTTCACCCTGCATTTTCTCCTCGCCTCCGTTCAAGCAGGCTTCCCACAAGGCCAAGATCAGAGATTAAATCACGTTCAGAAGATGAAAAATGCAAAGACAGCAAGGTGAGAGGTGGGAATGCCCATGTGGGGGGGGCAGGGGGGCGCAAAGGTGGAGGCTCCATGGGATGCCAGTGGGAATGGCTGGTTGGTGTGCTGGGGACCTGGGATCCAAACCCCACCGGAGATTCCCCAAGGTGGGACATACCCAGTGTTGACCGATGATGGGTCACCCCGGGGCATTCCCCGCACTGTGGGCTGAGAACCCTTGGGCAAGGAGAGAGAAGGGATACATCCAACAGGCATCACAACTTAACATGCTCCAAACCTGCCCCTTCCACAGCCCCCACTGTTTCAGCCGCTCAGGCCAAACCTCTGAGCCTTTCTTGACCCTCTTCTTCTCTTGCACGCCACACCCAATCCATTGGCAACTCCAGAGGGTCTGCTTCCAAAATACATCCAAACTCAGGTGCTGCTCTCCACCGTGGCCATAGCAGTGTCCTCTCTTCCCTTCCCTGCCGAAAGCCCTCCGAGCTGGCTCCGCGCTCTGCCCTTGTCCCCCAGCATCTACTCTCATGGTGGCAGCCCAGCCTGCTAAAATGTAAGTCCCATGTGCTCAAACCCTCCCGCGGGTCCCAGCTCACTCAGAGTAAAAGCCAAAGTGCTTCTGACATCCTACAAGGCCCTGCCTGACCTGATGCAGTGAGCGCCGACCTCTCCTCCCACCCCCAACTCACTGCTTTGGCCCCATGGGACTCGCGGGGTCCCTTAAGAACACTGGCAGTGGACGCATCTCAGTGCCTCTCTAACCGCTGCTTGGAAAGCTCTTCCTCAGACATTTGAGGGACTTGTCCCTGCATCTCCTTTGGGCCTTTAGTCAGATGCCTGTCCCACAGCGAGGCCTTCTTGACTATTCATACTGTTCACCTCCCCACCTGCTCCCAACCTGATCCCCCTTTCCTGACTTTCTTCTAGCTCTCACTGATATATATGTGACAAGCTGTATGTTTTACTTATTTTGTTCAGGTCTCTCTCGCCTCGACTTAGAATGGAAGCTCCAGGGGCATCTGTGTGGCTCAGTCGGTTAAGCGGTTGACTTTGGATTTTGGCTCAGGTCATGATCTTAGGGTCCTGGGATCGAGCCCCGTGTCGGGTTCTGCCCTCAGCAGAGAGTCTGCCTCAGGATTCTCTCTCTCTCCCTCTGTCCCTCCCCCTGCTTGCTCGCTCGCTCTCTCTAAAATAAATAAGTCTTAAAAAAAAAAAAAAAAGAATGTAAGCTCCACGAGGACAAGCCCCATGAGCACAAGACTTTGGTTTCATTTACTGCTGGATTCTCAGCAGCCAGAACAGCGCCTGATTCCTAGCAGACGAGCAACAAATACGGTGCCCTGCCTTTAATTTCTTTCCCTCTTTTCCTTGCCTCTCTCTTGCTGCCCTGGGACTACACTCACCCCCTCCACGGTGCATTTGCACATAAGCTTTACTTGGGCTCTGTTTTCTGGGGGAGGCTGGGCTACCAGCGTCCCTTGCTGTGGGCCGGAGGGCTGGTAAGAGACAGATCAGGTCCAGGCAGTGTAACTACAGAGCCTGTAGCTATTGTTATGCTGCTTACTACCGAGGGGTCTTCTGGGAGCTTCCCGCGCCAAGGCTCAAGGCGAGTTCACGGTCAGAAGGGGCACATTCCCAACAATCTCTACAGCTCGAAAGCCAACTGGCTTCACTTTGACCCTGGCCACGGTCCTCGTGGGTGGGACACTGGAAAGACGGTGCAATTTCTGACTGGCAAAGACACCGACACGCAGGAAAATAAAAGTTATCAAGGAAATGGACAGTTCGTGAAATCTATACTTAAAAATTTTCTTAAGAATACATGGGATTTTCCAAGACCATTCATCATAGCACCAAGCCTACTATTCCTTAATAGAAAACGGTCAAATAGCAAATACTCCAGTTAACTTCCTACAGGTACAAATTATGCAAATAGTCACTTATATCTTCATTTACAATAATCAATAAATAAGAGGGCACATTCATACAATCTTTTTTTTTTTACAAAGATCCCTTTTTACAAAGCTACGACTATATATATACATATACTCAATAGACAAAATAATCCTTGTTCTACAAAATAACATCTCACTTTTTTCTCCATAGTTCTCTTAGCGCTCTTCATAAAAATGTTCAGACATTGTCCCTGAAGCTTTGCCATGACGTTAAAAGAAACAGTAGTATTGAATCTGTTAAACGTATTAAAGACCTTGAAGCAAACTCCTATCACCATCCTCGAGAACAGGCTCGGAGGAAACTGCTGCCAGACTTAGTCATCTGTCCAGATGACACACGACACACGGGAGGGAACAACCATGGTTCCTATTTGTCTTTGGCTGCAAGGCAAGTGATGCAGGCACTGTCTTATGGTGTGATTTCAAGCGCAAAAGGCAGGCCTCCTCCTCACGGCACCCTGCCCCACAGGTGCGGGCCCACTCTGGAACATTCTCCACTAACGTGCCAGCCTTCAGCTGAAGGGATCCAATGTTACAATGCAAACAGCCCGACACGAGTGGGATTTTTGCACCGGTTAATTTTGAGTCCACCAGGGGAAGGGGGAAAAGATGGGAAGGGTAGGAAGGTCCTGTTTATAGTTCTTTGTTCCTACTGCTGAACTTTGGCATCTGGGACAGACTTCCCTGGCAAACTGCCTCCGACGCGGACTTAATTTAAGGAGACCATTTAGGTCTGGGAGCCCTAGGAAGCAGATCTCCTCCATTCTACTCCAACTTTCATTCCCACACCTTAACAGACTAACCTTTGTTTTACCAAACCCTTTCTGAAGGCAGCTTTATCAGATACAAAACCCAGAAGCAATGTTCTAAGCTTTGGATTTCACTTAGAAATACAGAGATGCATTTATTTTAAGCAAATAGGTCACTTACTGAGATTTTTAAAAAAAATCTACCTTGTTAACCTTTGGATTTTTAAACCTAGGAAGGAATTTTTAAAAGATTTTCCAACTTCCGACCCAGAATAGTAAATGAATTATTCAAGGTGTCACAGCAGGTGAGTCAGAGTCCGGATGTAGGTTCCTGATGCTCAGGCCGGTGTTGTCCTACTTTGGAACAATGTCAACTCCCAGGTTACAGAAACGCCCAGCGTCTTCCTTTGGTTCAATCCTCGCATGACATTTAAGAATACAAGCCTTTGTGGCTGTTCTTCCTTATAGCACAGTCTTGCAGAGGATATGCTCTTATTGACTTTGGGTGGGGCTAAGGGAAGTCCGAGCCACTGCAAATGCAATAAACCAATCAAAAGATATTTCTGTTTTTGCGACAGTGTAAAAATCACAACTTTTAAACTTAAAACAAAGGAAAAATAAGTATTCCTATCTCACAGACCAACCAATTATGGCTTCATCTAAGTAATTCAAATCCTCCATCCTTATTTTAATTGTGCTCTGCCCAGCCCAATGAAGTGTGTTTGTGTTTTGAAGGAGAGAGCCTAATTTCCTGCTCTGAAAAAGCGTGTGTTGGAGGGTGCCTGGGTGGCTCAGTCAGTTGGGCATCTGACTCTTGGTTTCGGTTCAGGTCATGACCTCAGGATCATGAGATCAAGCCCCACATCAGGCTCCGAGCTCAGCACAGAGTTTGCTTGAGATTCTCTCTCTCCCTCTGCCTTTCCCCTGACTCGTACTTGCTCTAATAAATAAATAAATCTTAAAAAAAAAAAAAAAAAGCATGTGTTTGGGTTGGAGAGGTGATTAGCTCAGGCAGGATGGCTAGTTAACTGGTGGCTGAAGTTTTTGAGGTTAGACGCCGAGATTTTACTGCTGGCGGTTCTTTAGAGGCAGTCATTTTGGTTGCAAATTTGCAACCATAGGCGAAAACATGAATCTGGGTCATCTTCAGTCATTTTTATGCGAGCATGAAGAAGACATCTGAGTGGTTTTGGTATGGGGTTGGGAGTGGTGTGCAGAAATTTGGGAGGGGGGAGAAGGACATGTGGTGGGGAACTGCAACCTGACTAACCAAGTTCCCACCTTCCCAGCTCTGGGAATCTCCACCCACAGATGCCAACTTGGCCAAAGCCATCAAGAATCAGAACCTCCTTAGGGTGTAACTATCTTCTAAGCAGTTAAGTCCAGGATGAAAATCAGCATTTGAGATCAGCGTGGAGCCCAACATGGGGCCTGAACTCATGACCCTGAGATCAAGACCCGAGCTGAGACCAAGAGCTGGACACTCCGCTGCCTGAGCCCCTCAGGCGCTCCTCAACTTCCTCTTTAAAAGGTTTGGGTTAGATATGAGACAGAGCAGTTGGTGGGACGAAGGTGGGCTGGAGAGGCTTCAAGAAGCTTTGGTCAATGGAACATAAGGAAAGGAGGTGTCTGCAAAGCTCAGAGAGGAGGGGAATTCAGAGCAAGGAACTGCTGGACACTTTACAGCTTCGAGGCAAACTTGCAAGGAAGCATTATTCATTCAACGAGGATGTACGCAGGGTCTGCTCTGCGCAGAAGACACTCAGAGAGCTTAATGATCATCCAGATACCAGGTGGCAGAGCAGGGACTCAGACCTAGATCTGGCTGATTCCCAAACCTGCGCTTTCTGGAGCCCAGGACACCTCTCGGAGGAGGAGGAAAGGGAATTGTGATGTAAGGAAAATGGTTTCAGTTACGCAGACCCCTGCGGGATGAAAGCTAGACTTGGCTTCTGGGTGTCAGGAATTTAAAAAGTTAGCAGTGGGATCAGCCCCCGGATGGCTGAGTAGTGTTGTATTTAAGAAGAACGTGGTCAAACAGCACAAAATACTGGTTGTCTCTTCCCCATACCCAAAGATGTTTCCTGGCTTGTTGATGCAACAGCCCTGGGCTGGTGAGAACTGCTTGCCTGATGTGTTTTCATCAAGGTTCTCAGAGCAAATTATAAATCAGTCTCCCTGGCTCTGCGGGGTCTGCTGACCGCTGGACGGGCCGGGGCGCACAGGAACTCGAATGGTCCTCCGCCGGCTCTCAGGGAAGCGGGAGCTCCGAGTCTCTAAGCCTTTGCCCATTTACTCGACCAAGCTCACCCCAAGCCCATGCAGGAGAAATGACAAGGCCTGACGGTCAGTGGGGAGCTCCGAAAAATCAGAGCAAGGCGGGCTGAGCGCTCACGTTGAGTCTGCACACGACAGAAATGGAAGATCTGGGGCCCAACTCAGCCCAAGCCCGTGCTTCTCAGGCACCAGGCTCAGTTCCCTGAACTGCTGTCCTTCCTCAAGGAAATGACTGACAAGGCCGACTCGAAAGATCTGTGGACTCAGCATCCAGCAAAGAAGCTACGTCTCCTTTCTTGGCTCCCTCCCTTGGCTAACTGGGAAGGCAAACTCTGCAGCAATTTTCAGCAAATAAGCACGATATCGCCCCTCCAGCTCTCAGCCTCAGTGTCTCGCCCGGGCTCCTGGCCCTTGACATCAGAGCTGCCCCGCTCACCGGCTGCAAGGGCCAGACGAATAACCTCCTATTCCGCCGTGGGGGCTCTGCACGGCAGCTGCAGGCACAGGATCTTAAATCTTCCCCTAAAGGCGGTTTCAGCAGCGATTATGCAATGTTGGGGAAAGAGAAAGAACACAGCTGGACCTGGAGAGCTTTATGGGCTCGCTTCCTGGCAAGAGCATCGCCGAGAAGGTTCTGAGAAGCCACGCTGGCCTGAAACTCCAGTGCAACCCACTCTGGGGACTTCAGGATGTGAAGCTGAGTCCAGGTAGGGAATTCGGCACAGACCCCTGAGGAAGGTCTCTAGGCAGAAAGAGAGAGAGGCCACATCTCAAAACTCTAGCGGGCCTCCAAGATCCAAGAAAAACTGAGCGAAGTTTCCCTTGAGAACCCAGCATGACCTTCATACCACGGAGGACATGCTACCATCAGGACAGCTTGGAACACTAAGAAGAAAGGGAGCTTGAATGCTTCGGGGGAGGTAGGGAGAAACCCAAGTCACATCTAGAGGCTTGGGAATCTGGGTGGTGCCCGAAGTCTCAACAACTAAGCTGGGGGGCAGTAGGAGGGAGTTACTCTCCACCAGCAATCCTATACCCAGCTACACTCGGGGACGGGCAGAATGGAGACATTTTAAGGTATGCAAAAATCTCAAGAAATTTCTAAGATTTACTTCCCATGTTACTTTCATCAGGAAGTTACTAAAGAACGTGCCACACCAAAAAATAAAAATAAAAAAAAATAAAACAACCCCCCAAAACAAACAAAGATTATCAAACCAAGGGGAAATTTTTGGCAAGAAAGGCTGTGTTACCATAGTACGTTACTTGGCTCAGGCGTGAACGGTCCTTCTGCACCCCTACACTGAATAGACATGCATGAAATAATGTGATGTAAACACACCAGGGAAAAGAAGTGGAGGATGGAGAAGGGCGAGACCCCCATCTACCAGAATAGCAAGTTGCAGGTGTTTCTAATTTAAAAAAGGAAAATAAGTGTAAGCATGTTATGTTGCAATGCAGAGGTAAATAACAAGCAATAGCTAAAGGGATTGAAAGTGTTGCTTCTAGGGAAACCAGACTTAGGGCACTGCTAATTTTCATTAAAAGCCATATGGTACTTGTTTCTTCATAAACTATGAATATGTATTACTTGGATAAGAATTAAAAATCAATTCTTAAAAAAAAAATTCAAAGCCATTGGGTGGTCTGTCCTGTAGGCTTCTCCATCCACTTTTTATATTCAACTTCCTCTTCCATAGAAGCCTATACTCCACTGGGAATTTTTTTTGCCTTTAAAGAAGAAATCTGTTTACAGCCAACCGGAACCAAACGATTTTTAGGCATCTTGCCACTGGGTGGTTTTAAACAATATTACATGTTGTAATGGGTGAGAGAAACAGCCTGCAGAGATTTTTCTGAACAAGGTCTAGCCCCGTAAAATGAGATGATGCGTGTTTGGGTTGGCTCCTCCCTGGCTCTTCCAGCATCTAATTTAGGCAAGGACCACGTGGTGTCCGGGGTTATAAAATATCACACATGTCATCTTTACTATCTGTACCTCTGAGCTTTCAGTGATGCCAGGGAGCTCACTAATTAGCCCATTCTCCCCGGGACGTTTGGCCTTCAAGATGGAACCGTTCCAAGCTCCCGACAGCTTTCCACTTGGAAGGCTCAGATTTGTTCTAAGAACCAAGAAGGAGAGAAGGCAGGCTATAAACCAGAGTGGGATTTTGGCTGTCATCGATTCAAATGTGCTATGTAAATTCTTTTGGCCATGCTGGAATTCTGTAAACTTGAAACCCACTGCCTGAAAGAAGCACGCCTCTTGCCTTGCTCAGAGAGAGCCGTGAGTTCTGGAGCAGAAGCAATTACCAGCGGCTGAGCTGTCCCAGCGGTCAAGGGCACTCCAGAGGTCACAGGGGACGAGAGTGAAAGCGAATGCTTTACGAGCGCAAAGGTTGTAGCTGGCCCCCAAATTTTGGTTTTGTTTCAGTGAGGACATTTTAATCTAATCCTTTAAACTTTTTTTTTTTTTCCAGGACACTCATGGGCCCAACACAAGTTTCGTTAATGAGGGGACAGCTCTGGACCAGGCATCAGGCAGCGCAGGTGCCTTTGCAAGTCTGCTCCTGGTTGGCTGTGACCTTGGTCCACCCGCTCTGCCTCTCTGGGTTCGGCAGAGAAGAGACTGTCTGAGGGCCCCTCCTGACCTACGGGTTTGTGATTTTCTGAGTAGAGCTTGGAGGGGCAGGGCAATGGGAGTTAGAAGCAATACCAGGGCCCCAGGGCCTGCATCTTGGTGGGAAACGGGGGTTGGGCGGTGGCACAGGGCAGAAGGAAGATGGGAGGGTGGCTGGAGGTCTCCTCACAAACTGTCTGCTCTGGTCTACTTCTCGGGGTACCTTCCAGAAAAGTCTATCCAAGAATCCCATTATGGGGGCACCTGGGTGGCTCAGTTGGTTAAGGGTCTGCCTTCGGCTCAGGTCATGATCCTGGAGTCCCGGGATCGAGTCCCGCATCGGGCTCCCTGCTCGGCGGGGAGTCTGCTTCTGCCTCTGACCCTCCCCGCCTCGTGCTCGCTCTCATTCTCTCTCAAATAAATAAATCTTAAAAAAAAAAAAAAGAATCCCATTATGACCGACCACGAAGGATGCCCATGCTGACGTCCCAGCACCAGCGTGAGCCGGAACTTATTCTGAGCCCAGCCACTCCTGCACTCCTCCTCCTGGCTTTTAAGGAGCCTTGGGCAGTGCCCTCTGGAGCCCTGGAGATCAGCACAGAGGCTTTTACTGTACGATCTAGATTCTCCCCTGGCTAAGACATGGGTGGAAAACATTTGAAAATCACAGCTTTAACCTCAATCCAATCAACGCAAAACTGAATTTCCATCCTCCCCTCCCTTGCTCTTCCCCCAAAACTAGGGTGACAGAAAGTGCATGGCAGCTCACTACACAGCCCCCACTTTCCTCCTCGGGTTTGCCGTTCCGGGACGCGGGCTCCTGGAGCCGGCAGCTCTGCGCCCCTCAGATATAACCAACCGCGGACCACACGACAGGTGCATGGACACCCAGCACCTTCACTCAAACTCCCCTCGGGGAGGAACATGGGGCAGCTTTCTTCCCAGTGGAGGTCCTGCGTGGGGCATCGCCCCTCTTCCTCACCAGGAGGACCCTCCTCCGAGAGGCAGCTCACTCGAGTCCATCTGGACCTTAAAAGCCTGCACGGGGGACGAGCTACAAGCCAGATTATGGCTAAATATTAGCAAGGGTGCTTCATACCTGACAAAGCAAGGCCCGCAGGAATAAACTCCACCTAACGATCCAGCCAAACACACACCTGAGTGTCGAGGACACAGCCGAAGAGAAAAGCATGCTCAGCACTTACAGGACAGAAAGGAAAGGTGAAGCGGGGAGAGGGGGCTGTTTCCCTGAGGCCCCCCACCGTCTGCAGAGGTGCCCTCCTCCACACCCGAAAAAAGTGAAGTAGAAAGAGCTCCCGCCCCCTGGTCAAGGGCCTGTCGTTTTTATTATGCAGACACGCGCCTCAGAGTCTGTTGACGTCCAGCTGCGGGAACAGCAACAGGCAGTAAACCAGGAGCCAGAGGAAGAGAATAAAATACATCATATCCGGCTGCTGGACAAACTGTGTCAGAGAGTCGCTCTGGGGGCTCTGGCTCTCCAGCAACATGGCTTCACCAGAGTTGTTGGCCTTCCTGCAGGAGGGAAGACACAGGCAAGGCAGTTAGAAGCAGGTCCCCCGGGCGGATGGGCCCCCCCACCCCCGCCTCCCCAGCCTGTAACCTCACTGCCCAACTGGAGAGTTGAGGGCTTCCCAGCCGGCCGGTCAAGAGGCCCTGCAGGGCATGTGCCGATCCAAGGGGACGGCCGGGGTCCCGGGAGAGCTCTGCGCTTTCATACAAGCTCAGTTCATCCGCACAACCCTAGGAGGGCAAAGCGGTCAGCCCCATTCCGCAGATGGGCATACTGAGACTCACGGGGTGCAGTGGCTTGCTCGCTCAAGGCCACACAATGACTAACCCCGCCCCCCCATCCCTGGTCCAGGACACCTTCCTTTATGCCACAGTGTCCTTAACGCAGAGCTGGATACTGACGGCACTCTGCTATCTGTCACTAACAGAGGGGACGTCATAAGTCATCTGAAGGAACAGAGTTCCCTGATTACCGATCATTTAAAAACAGAGACAAAGGCATGCCCGCCCCCCACCCCCAAGCTTCTGTTTTTTGGCTTTGGAAGAGAACCTTGAAGATAACGACTAGATTTGACTTTGGTCAGACTTCTCTTTCTTCTTTTGTGTTACAGAAAGTGGTGTCAAGGTGACGTTTTGCTTTGGCTTGGTGGAGAAAGCCCAGAAGGGTCCGCGCGGTGGTGACCAACCTCAGCTCCCAATTCTCACCAAGGAAAGGGTTGGGGGCATCATCTGATTGGAAAGGGGCTGCGGGCCTCTGCTTAGAGCTGCATTTATAGGAGCCTAGAGTGTAAGCTTCTTAGGGTTATTTGGTGTGTGGTGTGCGGTGGAGACGACCTCATCCCTGAACCGTCTCCTGATGCAGACAGAGGCAAGGCCAACAGGGGATTAAACGTTTGCCTTTTGGTCTAGAGACTGACTCGCATATGACAAAGGACAGAATTTTTCTTTCTGAAAACTTTCTTTTTAAAATTTAAACTCTGTTTTTTATAGAGCATGACTGCATTTCTCAACCTTCTAGTTTAAATTGTCAAGTCTCGATCTCATAAAAGCGAAAAGCGCTACTTTCCTAGGGAGTCCGTCACACCTGGTGGACAACGTGAATTAATATTTCCATTTTATGGCAGGGGAAGGAAACAGGTCTTGCCCCTTTCTTAAAAGCCAGAGGGGCGGGCTTCTAAGGATCCCACTCGCGGGTGTTGGGCGATATTCAGAGAGCCTTTTCCACTCCAATAATCTAAGTCCTTCCAAGCCAACTGAAATCCGTGGCAAATATTTAAAAAACAAAAAAATCAAAACAATTAAGGGATGCGGTAACTTTAACAGGGATAGGGGCATCTCAGGATTGTCAGAGTTTGTGGGATTTCTCTGGGCTCCTGTGTTCTACATGGGCTGCGATTCAGCAGTATAGCGATTTGGCAAGATCAGATGAGGCCATCTAGTTCTCGAACAGCAAGAAATACTTTCATGGACATCCTGGCATGTTTGCACTCCCTCTTCATGTCTGCTCTGATGCCATAAAACTGTAAAATCAGCTCAGTGAGCTTCTGAGTATTGTACCTGCAGGTGACACAGAATGAACGTGGGGTCAGGGGCGACCGCGTGAAGACCACACCCAGCATCACATCTCTCCCTCCCGCCTCTACCCCCACATGGTGTAAAAGGCAGCTGCCGGCTCATGACCCGGATCAGGCTTTAAACGGAAGCATTTTCTGAACCATGCCCCCCCAGCCCCCCACCCTCCCCCGTCCATCAATTTCCACTCTCCCTCCTGCTTATATTCAGTTTCCATGCATTTGCTCTGGAGCAGGGATCTCCTTGCATGATCTCAGATAATTACTACGGCCATGAACCAAGGAGAGTTGGAGAAGAGCCACCCCTGTAAGACTGCATAATTAAAAAAGAAAAAATATATATATATATAAACCCCATAAAACCTGGGAGGAAAGCCACCGACCTGGTTAACGTTCGGTTTCTTCTGTCATCCAGATCTGCTGCGTTCCTCAATTGAACATAGCTAAAATGATCCTACAGTGAAATTTATAAACAAAACCCCCGCAACCCAATTAGTAAAGATGAAATCTCTGAAACAGAAAATAAAATTTTGATTTTAAACATACAAAGCCGAGCATGCCGCGCTTTTCTCAACATTGCAAACATTTAGTTTCCCAAATCAAACTGCAAACTAATAATCTACAGTATTCTACCCTCTCCCCCAAACCCCGCCTAGTGAACCAGAGAGGCGCCACCACCCACCACCCGAATCGGGTTGCGGACCACGGTGCTTTGGGTCCCAACACATCCAGCCCTACTTAAGTAGCTGCTAATTTAAGTATTGCACTGTTGTCTTTGAGGGTGGTCTTTCTGGGTGTGTGCGCCAGGGTGGGGTTGGGGGTCTTGGTGCATTTTTTTTTTACGACAAAAAGGCCTTCGGGCTTTATGATCATCACTTTATTTATTTACATCCCCTACTGCCCAAATTGGACATCCAATTGGACTGTGCTTAACAACAAGGTTTGAATTTGCTTGTCTTCTATCCAAAAGTATATTTGTTGCACATCAGTAATTTCAAAGCTCTGGGCTGAGGAGGAGGAAGGATGGAAATGAATTGATTAGCAGGGGCCATGCAGAAGAAGAAGAAATTCACATACTAACCGATTCCAAAGACCTGTTAGTATGTCGTCGAATGTAAATGCTGGAGTCACTGTGACTAGTCCTGAAAAACAAACACGTTTTGAACTGGTTGCCACCAAGAGCCCTTTGTGGCTCAGCTCTACATTCACCCCCATCCCGAGTCTTCCACATGCGGATCCAGGCAAGCTATGATTTCAGACCCAGCAACGGAAAGGAGAATTTTTATTCAGTATGCCCCGTCGGGTTGGGGTGTGCTTACAAATAATGGGATGGGTATTAGAGACACACTATGGCCTCATCTACAAGGGAAAAAAAAAAAACTGAGAAAGAATTTTAAATAGAAAGCAGATCACATATTTTTCAAAGTCTCAGGGTTTCAGGGAAGGAAGGGAGGTCCTTCTCCAAGCATCCCAAGATCTGGTAATTGTTGGAGGTCCTCTGCACGCTAATATCAGATCTGGGCTAAGACTGGCTATCCAGACTCCCTTTCTAGTGCTCCTTTCTGTGCACGATGCTGCTGTCTGTCTCTTGGGTGTGGCACCTCTTTTCCTTTCCTGCATGAGGAGGCTAATTTTCTGACCATACCTTTGAGGCTGATGGGGAATGTATCTCTGGTCATGTACTAAAGCTGGTTCACATAGGGCTGAGGCAAAAATAACTGGGCTCCTGATTAACTGGCCACCTTAGCCACTTATTTTATGTCTCTGATCAGTTTTCCTCATCTGTAAAATGGGTCATCCTTCCTACCCCAACTACTTCATGGAGCTGTGGCGCTGGTGGTAAGAACAGTATACTTCAGGTCCCAAGGGCTCCATCTTGTTGCTCAACAGGAGAACTAGGTGTTGGGCGTCAGAGATAGTCATCTCAGTTTCCTTAAGGCAAACCTAACCATGCGGCATCTGGGGATCCAAGAAAAAGGCATCTAACCCAAGAGTTTATTCCCAGGGAATTCATCTTTGGCAGCCTTGGTATTCCTGCCCGCTGCTGTCCTGAAACTTCACCAACCTCTTCCCGTGCGTGCACTGGGCATGTTTCCAGCTAATAGGTATTGAGCACCTACTATGTGCCAGGCGCTGGGTGAGGCCCAGGGAAACGTCAGTCCTTGCCCTCAGTCCAAAGCCTGGGCTAGTTTTCCTGGCGGGTATCACAGCTCAGAAACAAAACAAAATGCACCATAAAGGAAAAAGAGCCTCAGGCGTGTGGGACCCAACACTGTCCCAATTCACGGGAGTACCTGGGATTACCTGGAGACGCGGGTAAGCCCCACCTGCTTATAGTACTTTCTAGTAAAAAGCACATCCGCATCAGGAAGGGCTCCTGTTCTTCTCCCACCCTCTCTTTCTCGGCGTACTTTCTTGTAGGTGGTTTTTGTGTTCTAGAACCATCTGTAGGAAACTTATCCAGGTTTCCCTCCTGAATCTCATTCTTTGAGATTGTGTGCCAGGCACTGGGCTCCGCGCTGAGGGCCCGGCTCCTCAGGAGCCCACCCACCGCAGCCTGAGAGAGCACTTCATTCATTTATTCATCCACCCGAAGAGTTTTTATTAAAGGCTGGCTGCGAGCCGGGGGTGGTGCTAAAAGTCAGGGCTGTGCCCTCCCTGCCTCCAGGGAGCTGCCTCACCAACTTGGGGGACAGCAAATGATAAAGACAGCCTTACACAAATGATCAGAGAAATGAACTGTTTTGAGAAATGCTGTGAAGAAAAGAGTAGGACTGTGAGAACATACAAAGGGGGATTAAAAATAGCCCAGAGGAATCTAAGAAGGTTGCCTGGAGGAAGTGGGAGTGGAGCTGAAACCCAGGGAAGCAAGACAGGGAACGGGCAGGGGACAGAGGATCCTCAAAGACAAAGGAGCTTGGGGGGCATTCAGGGATCTCAATGAAGGCCAAGGGGCTTGGCAGGCTAGGGAGGAGGGCAGAGGTGACCAAGAGTGGACATAGATGAGCCTGGAAAGGAGCCGCGAGAGGGGTGATGCTGCCCGCTCCCCGCAGATCCGTGTGCAGATCAGTCAGACGGGGAAAGTCAACCGGGCCTCCTTCCCACACACACCAAGATGACGCTCCCTTTTCAACATTTACCGACTTTGTCTCATCTTCATTAGGACGGGTTTGGTGGGCACGGCCAGCTGGATGCAGCTGGCATCCAAGATGCTCGATCCCCCAACGCTCCCCCTGCTTCTCCCCAACCCCCTCACATCTGGCCAACGTGTCCTGTCTGCCTGCTGTTTGCTCAGGCTGTCCCTTCCACCCGGGTTGCCTTCTCTCCCGCTCCCAAATCCAAACCCTGCAATCCCTCCGTGCGGAGCTCAAACAACACGGCGCGCCTTCCCTCCGCTTGCCTGAGCCCCTGGGGGCCGGGACTGTGCCCGCATCACCACTGCGGCTGAGCTCTTCCCAGAGTGACTGGTCACGGAGCACAGCCAGCTTAACGAAACAACCAGAGGCCCCTGTCTGGGCTGGGGTGGCCTGGGCACCTGCCTGCTAAGCCATGGATGTCTGCTGGACGGTCACAACCAGGTCTCTGCAGGGAGAGGGACTCTGGAGTCAAGGGCAAAGTGGGCAGCAGTGTTCCATCATGCCTTGCCCCTCACCTGGGCCCCCCCAAAAGTCTCCTTTTGTCCCCTGTAGTGCAGGTGCAGAAGCAGAGCAGAGGGGAGATGGAAAGCAGGACCTCCGCCAGCCCTTCCTCCAGGTCCCCCTGCACTGGCTTCTCCCCCCTCGCTCCCCAAGTGCTGATCTCAACAATTTCCCTTTTGTAGCCGGTGTGGCCCACCGCAGGCAAGGAGGGGTCATGGGGAGAATGTGGGTCATGGCGTCTGACAGATCTGAGTCCGAGACCCCAGCTCTGCCATCCCCCAGGCTGGGAGGTGCCCCCCGAGCCTCTGTGCCCACCGTCCTGATGCACAGTCCCTCCTACCTGCCTCGGGAGCTGCCGCGCGCATCAAAGAGGGAACGTATGGGAAACGCTTGAATGCATGAGGGCAGGTTAAACAGTGATCACTGTGGCGGTGACAGATGAGGAGGAGAAACCAGGATCTGCCATTCAGCAGCTAAATGTTCTCCCTGGGACAAATCTGGCTCACGCGGAGCCCTTGGGAGTGACAGAGCCGATGTGCACGACAAGCTTCCTGGACATCAGTTAAAGCCTGTCATCCTCCCCACTTCCTCCTCCTCTGAGATAGATCAACCATCCTTACTCCCTTGGACCCTGGCTCATGGGTGAAGCCGCATTATTAATGCCCAGCTTCTGTGTGTCGGTGATGACAGGTCATACGTAGCACATTCCTTCGAATTCGGTGAGCTGCTCGTAAATGGCTGGGCATGCTCTCGACCCAGTGGCTGTCGGGGGGCTGGGGCGGCCGCAGAGCTTCTGAGTCTGTAACGTTCCACGTCCCACACCTACCCTGCTTCTGCTGCCCACTTCCAGCTTCCGCCCAAAGGTCCTCGGAGTGGGGAGAAGGCAGGCCTCATGTCCTTCTAGCTCTCGGTGTGTGAGCGGGTCTGGGCAGGGCAGGGGAGCTCAGGTGTAGAGGAGGAGGATGAATCTGTTTCTGATTCTGGCAAATGACCCATTGGCCAGATAAATTTTGTACGAACCTGTTTCCCTTGCTGTCCGGTTCCACTCCTCTGTATACCCTCCGCCCCAAATCAGAAACCAAGAATGGTACGAGTTCAGGGAGTAACTCTCTAGCTCGGTCCCTAGGGTAAGAAGATAGTAACAAAATACCTGGAGAGGACTTTGTGGTCACCAGTGTCTTCTTCTAGGTCATCTGAGGATCGGATGGTGCCGGGTGCTATAAATATTGAACTTCCTACGTGGTCCACATGCTTCCTTTTCTCCTTTTTTTTACTGCTGATTGATTCTCCCATTATCTTTTCTTCTAAAGAGTTTGCTAAGTTTCCCAAGTTTCCGAATTCCTGGGACTTAAGGACAAGACAACCGAATACAAGTCAGCATTTCATGCTGCGAGGCTCAGTGCGTGACGCCCCCCCAGCAGCGCTCCACTCCACCTGCAGTCCAGGAAGCTAGGGCATCCCCTCCAGTTCTGCCCCTCCCGGGGAGTCCTTCCAGCACGGCCTGCCGTGGAAGACAAGCCCACCTGCACTCGGGCTCCCTGGGCAGAGTGCAAATGCCACAGACTGTAAAAACAGCATGGGTTTCAGAGTCACTGAGATCTGCTTTCAAAGCCTGGCTGCGTTAGTTACATTACCCAACCGACTATTTCTCAAACCCTCTCCTTGTCTGTCCAATGGGTATAATAATCATCGGTCTTTTCTCACTGCTCCACAGTGTTTCCCATGAAGGATGCCCTGTACAGTGGGCAATGGTGGGACCCTTCACACAACCATCATCCAGTTTAAACAGAGGAGTGAATCCTGGAAGCCAGGTGGGCCACCAGGTGCAAAGGGAGCCCCTGAGCTGGGAGAGGTACCCACATATGCAAACCTTTTGCTTTGGGATGACAGCTTCACTGTACTTTGGTGGCTCACAGGGCAACATATCTAGCTAGAATTTACTTGATGAGGAAGATTCTTGGACCACTGTCCACACCGGGCACTGTGAAGCCCATTGGCAATACTCCCGAGTGAAATTAAGAAGCCGAGAAGCAGGGGCGCCTGGGTGGCTCAGTCTTTAAGCATCTGCCTTCGGCTCAGGTCATGATCTCAGGGTCCCTGCTCCGAGGGAAGCCTGCTTCTCCCTCTCCCACTCCCCCTGCTTGTGTTCCCTCTCTCTCTGTGTCTCTCTCTGTCAAATAAATAAATAAAATCTTAAAAAAAAAAAAAAAAGAAGCCAAGAAGCATGGGGATTGTTGGAGCCACCTCTCAAGAGTCCCTTCAGGGGCTGAAAGACACCTGCTCAACAGGTGTTGGAATGTGAGGATTAGAGCGGCCAGTCCCATGCACCCCAGGAGAACAAAGGTCCTTGCAGGAACTAAAAATGCTCCTAGCAATTTGAAATGCCAGTCCTTCCCCCGTCATCCATGGGCCAATGCTACCTTTTCTGAAACGTGAAAAGAGAAGAGGACTTGTTTTTAAAGACTAGAAGAAGAAACGTTCCATGTTCTAGTCTTGTTGGAAGACTTTCCTTTCCGTTTCTTTTCTTTACCTTTTTTTAAAGGAGGGCCAGGTATCGGAGAAATGTTCCCGTGTCGTCTTGTCTGCCAGGAGGCAAAACTCCGAGACCTCACCTGTCATCCTGGGCCACAAGCCAGCCCCCCGGCTCACCCACAGGACTACCAGGGCTACACGTGGGGGCTGATGACCAGGTGTGCTTGGGAGTGGGGGGTGCCTGCTCATTGGATGGGTGAGAGCCGGGGGAGGCAGGTCGGAGCCCAGAGATGCACATGGTGGGACACTCTACCCAGGAATGGAAGCTCTGTCCCCAAGGGCTCATGCTTAGCTCGGTGTAAGGTACATTCAAATCTACATCTCCCAATTCCATTCCCAGCCCAGGACTCATCCAGCCACACCCCAGATCACCTGTCCACAGGCTGGGCACACAAACCCATACCACCTGCTTGTGGCAAATGACTTTTCTCTTTGTAAAGCAGAGGAGAATAAAGTGACACGTCTGCATTTCTGCAGGGAGCATTCAGTATGCCCCAGGGAGAGGAAGTGAGCTGCTAATAAGCCATTTTAAATAGTACAGATGGGCAGAGATGCAACTTAGTCTTTCTTCCTGTTACCTACTCAGTCCCCTTTCTTTTGTCCTAAAAGATCTTCTGTCCCTTAACAGTGCTGAGAATTGCTGTGGCTGTTGTCATGGTCCCCCAACCTGGGGACCCCAAGACGTGATCTGAGGGCCATATCTACCCCGCTGGATCTTGGGGTCCCCTGCTGGAAGAGCCTGTTTGGCTGGGCTGGCTTCCAGCAAGTCGGTAGACAGCAGGTGGGAGGGGGCGGGGGCCCGGGACTGGGTTCTTCTTTCTGGGGGCAAAAGGGGCAGATGGCCAGCGGGTCATGGCACCTGCAAAGCTACCCCACCCTCTTCTCCATCCAAAGACGGACAGAGCATTGGTCCTGCCACACTGACTTCTAGGCCGCCACTGTCTGAGAATTCTGCTCCACCCAGTGCGTTCTCTGGGGGTTGGCGAACCCATCAGACCAAGCCACCACTTCCGGCCTATCTAAATCCTACATGTCTTTTTTTTTTTTTTTTAAGATTTTATTTATTTATTTTAGAGAGAGATAGAGAAAGAGAGAACAAGCAGGCAGAGAGGGAGAGGAAGAGGAAGAAGCAGACTCACTGCTGAGCAGGGAGCCCAACGCAGGGCTTGATCCCAGGACCCCAGCTGGGATCATGACCTGAGCCGGAGGCAGACACTTAACCGACTGAGCTACCCAGGAGCCCCTAAATCCTACATGTCTTTTAAGGCTACTGAGAGTGTCCCTTGCTCTTGCAGCCCTCCAGGTGCAAGGATTTCTCATTGCCCTGAACACCTTCAGCCCCTCCCTCAGGCTTGACTCTCCCCTGCTGTGAGCCAGAGCATCCTCTTGATCTTGGTGTTTGAATTTACTCTAAGGTGTTCACCTTACACCCCCAAGCCATCATGCAATCCAGCCACCTTTGTTTCTCCACTGCAAGCCTTGCCAGGCTGCTCTCCAGAGTCCGAAGATTCATACACAAATAAATGCTCACTCTTCTGCTGGGAGGGAAAATCACAACCCACCACACCAGGCTAGTGGAAGGGTAGAGAGCTGTCACGTGTGACGGTGGGCTATCAAGGAGAAAGCAACTGTTCTGCCTGGGGAGATGCTGGGAAGGCTCCTGGGAGGACGTGTCATTGGCACTGGGCTTTGCAGGGGCGTCAGCGTTTGCCAAGTGAAGCACGAGGTGGGTGGAGCAGAATGTGGCATGCCAGAGAACCAGGGGGAAGCTGGCTTGGCTGGAGGGGAGCGAAGGAGGAGGTCGAGCTGCTGGGCCAGGCAGACGGGAACACCAAGTGGTGGCTAAGTGTGCGCCCGGCTGCTAGAACTCAGAAGTGCGTGTCCCCCACTTCTAAGCACAGGAGCCAGATAACTGTATCAACAGGCAACCTTCAAAAATCAAGGCCAGAGTCAAATGTGAGCTCACTGGTTTGCTCAGGCTGCTGCAGGAGGCGGGGCTAAGACTCGCAGAGTGTGCACGAGATGTAGCTACGAGTAGCACGGACAGTGATTACTGCTACTACTACCCTGGCCCTCAAACATGACCTCATTCCATCCTCTTGGCCCCCTTGTGGGGAGGGCCAGGGCTGCGGGGAGGCAGGGAGGCACCCGAGGTACAAAATTTCAGGAGTGCCGAAGGGTGCCAGCCCTGTCCTTGCCCGAACCCGAGTGAGTGCCGCCTTAAATTCTGGCCCCGGGCTGCCTGCGAGGGAAGCTTCTGCTTCCCTATTTTATGGAGGGAGAAGAGCAGCACCCCCGTGCAGGGCCCAGGGTTCCCAAACCCACGATCAAGTACCTGCTGGCTCTCCACAGAGGAACTGTCTGCGGCCTCCCCTTGCTGGTGGTCCTCTGGTGGGGATGGGTCAGTGGGTTCCAAGGCTGGTCTGGCATTCTCCGCACGCCCCTCGGGACAAGGCGCCGCAGGGTCGCTGGCCTCGGGGACGTCCTCGCCCAGCCCCGAGAAGCTGCAGGTGCTCCAAGACACCTTGACCTCCTCGGCTTCGTCCCTGGCCCCCACATCACGCAGATAGCCCTCCGGCTCCTCAAGATCCAGGGCTTCGTTTTTCAAATCCTCTGCGCCCTCCGCATAAGCCTCCAAAACCTCAGCCAGGGGCACCTCGTAGTGCGGGTAGTAGAATAGGTCGTGGGGAATGACAGAGACCTTGGACAGCGGCGGGGAGGGCCTGAAGTCCAGGCCCTCCTCACTGCGACTGCGCAGGGTCTCCAGGCTGACGCTGTTGCTCGGCGGCTCAGAGGGCACCTCTCCTTCCGGCCCCTGTGGCCCCGCAGGCTCCCCTTTGTCCTCGCCCCGATGGCAGTGCGCGGACTTACGCTTGGGCTTCTCGTACACCTCTGGCTTCTTATCCGCAGGCGCCTGCCCTGGAGCCAGAGAATAGCCGTGGTCTTCTTGCCTGGGGTCCTTGTGAGGTTCAAGCTTGTTGGGCCTCTCTGGGGACTCATCCGAATCTTTCCTCTGGTGCGCCGATTTACTTCTCCTCTTCCCCGGTTTCTCAGCCTGATCCTCCAAAACCTCATCCTCCACTGGTTTTTTCTCATGAGGCGAAGGAACCTCCTTGAAAGTCTGGCTGGTCGAGGCAAAATCGATTAGGTCGTTGCTAAATTTAGAGGCCTTTAAAGGAATGCCTTCAAAATAGTCTTCCTTACCCATAGCTTCTACGGTCAGCAGCTCGACCTTGATCTCCAAGGAATCGGCCATAACAGTGTTGTCCCCGAGATGTGAAAGGGGACGACTCTCCTCCCCGGGGCTGGCTGCACCCTCCGGCTCCCCGTTCCAGGAGGGAGAACCCTGGGCAGTCTGTGAATGATTGATCTTACCTTCCACCAAAGAGATGTCACCTGGGGACTCATCAGAGGCTGCTTCTGAAATCTTTGGAGCCTCCTGTTTCGGCTTTTCCTCGGCAGTCTCAATTGCCAGGCTGTACCCACCCTGCTTCAGCAATGAGTCCTTTGTCCCTCTCGGGCTCCCTTCAAAGCGAAGGTCTTGGCTGTAGAAAGGGTCCTTACTGCAGGAAGCGTCCTTGTAGGTGTCAGCCTCAAAGTGCACAGTTTTCTTGATTGGCAAAGAGTTGGACCTCCGGCTGTCCGTTTTGGATGATAAAATGGAAGATTCTGGAGATGGGTCGTTGGCGCTGCTGGCCTTACCTGGGACCCCTTGGAGGGCCTGGTCGACGATCTGGTGCGTGAATTCAGTGGAGCTGTCTGACAGTGCATAGCTGGACACACCACTGGGGAAGCATTCTTTCATACTCTCGGGCTTGTCACAGACAAAGACTTTGGAGGGTGGTGGTTGGCTGGCTTCATGGTTAATGGTGTAGGCCCGCTCCCCGTTTTCAGTCAGAAGGAAGACTGTGCTCTCCTGTTCAGAAGGAGTTTCTTTGATGCGGACAAAGGTGGATTCGATAGGGGCTTCTTTATCGGAATCCATGAAATCCTCCTGCAAAGAAACATAGGGCAACACAAAATCAGAGGAGTGTTGAAGTACGATGTATATTCCCCTCTCATAAACCAAAAACCAATGTGGAAAAAGCCACTTCAGAACTAATGCCAAGTGTTCTAATTAAGAGATACAGATGGTTGCTCCTGCTGAAATGTGAAAACACCAGATAAATTAAAAATGTGTTTTTAAAAGCTGTGGATGCAAAGAAATCTCAATGAACTGAACTCTAGAGAATGATGAGCCCTTCCTAAGTGAGTGTCAGCTACTTCAGACTGGCAGGCCATTGCCTAGTCTGAGTATGGATAGGAGAGCGAACCTACCCAAGCTTAAGAAAGATTAGCCGAATCTTTATTGATTGCATGGGCAAGTGTGAGAGATTAAATATGGAAGGGCCCCAAATGCAAAACCAGTTGTCTTCATATACTAATTCTCCCACACTGGGACTTCTGTTAAGTAAGAGCAGCTGAGAGCAGGGCTGAAAAGCAGAGAGCAATCTTGGTGGTATTGCAATGCTAGGCTCCCAGTGTACTGGTGGAGAGAGTAGACTGACCTCATCCTAAAATCATTTGAAACGAGGCAGTTGACATTAAATAAAACTGCAGTGCAGCTGTTATCGACTCCTGGGAAGGTCAAAACAATCAGCTCCTCAATCAGGTCCTAGTTTGGAAAAAGGCTACATTCTCCGGGATAAAAAATATTGGCTATCTCAATCTCTACTATCCTTTCATATACCAGGTCTGGCATAAAATAAAACATTTTAAGACATAGAGAAGCAGGAAAATGAGACCCATAATCAAGAGAAACAACAATCATTAGAAGTAGACTCAAATATGACCCAGGGTTAGCACTAGCAAATAAAAGACTACAGAAGTAACCAAGACTATAAGAAATACAAAGGTAACTTTCCAGGCTGAAGGGAAATGACCACAGACAGAAGCATGGATCTGAAGGAGGGAATGAAAAGTACCCCAAATGGTAAATATATGGGCAATATAAAAGATTATTTAAAAACTTTTCTTAAAAAGTCTCCTGACTATTTAAAGCAATAATAATAACAAAGCACTGGAGGTTAAAACACATATAGAAGTAAAATAAATGACAATAATAGCAAAAAGGAACAGAGAAGAGAATGGAATTACGTTGTTACATACATAAAAATGCATACACTATGCATTTTACTTAAAGCAGTATAACAAATCAAGGTAGACTAAAGTAGGTTCAGATGAATATTATAATCCCTATTTGAAGCTACTGCAAAGATAAAACAAGGAGATGTGGCCGAAAAGCCAATGGAGGAGATAAAATGGAAATAAAAATAATCAATAATCAAAAAAAAAAAAAGAAAAAGGAAGGAAGGACAAAGGATCACAGAACAGATAGGACCAATGAAAAACAAAATCAGGATGGTAGATTAAATCTATGTCAATAGTTGAGAAATACACTAAGAAGATGATGCACTAATTCTTGTCAGAATGGATAAAAAACAAGACCTAACTGTATACTGTTTACAAGAGACTTTCTTTAAATATAAGCACACATACCCTGGAAGGAAAAGATGGAAAAAGATACATCATGTAAACACTCATCATAAGAAAGCTGGTATGGTCATATTCCTATCAGACAAAGTATACTTTGAGACAAAGACTGAAACTGCAGAAAAATACAACAATTGAGACATCGGGAAGATATGACAGTCCTAAATGTGTATGCATTTATAGCATAGCGTCAACATCAGAAAGTGAAAACTAACAGAACTAAGAGGAGAAACACATCCACAACCACTAAGTTGGAGATTTTTAACATTTTCCCCTCACACTAAATGATAGGGAAAGTAGAAAAAAAATCAGTAGGTGTACAGAATACTAGAGGAGCATATTAACCAACTTGATCTAATCAGTATTTTAAAAATGTCAATTCTTTCACTGCCTAAGACACATTCTTTCCAAGTGTATGTGATCCATTTACCCAAATAAAACCTTATGTTGGGCCATAAAGCTAGGCACGGTGTGTGGCACATGGCTGACCAGGGCTTACCAAAGGTTTGGTAAAATGAACTAAATTCAGCTGAATTGTTAAGAACAGTTGAGTGGGTGTCTAGATTAGCTGGGACTTCCCATCTGTATTTCCTTGAGGAGGTATATGGTCAGTTCTGCAATGATGCACTGTGTTCTGTGATTCAGGACCACTGTTTCCAGGTAGCCTATCTCATTCAATCTCTCTCCTCCCAGCCCCAGTCTCTGACCCCAGCGCTGGGGAGGTCCAAGTGTCAGATCTGCCGAATCCTGGTTATGACCTTGACTCACTCAGATACCGTAAGATTCAGTTGATTTCAAACTCTGCCTACAGCTTAAGAGCTCAGGGCTAATAAAGGCCCTTGTGCTTAGCGTCTCAGAATTTAGTGATGGGCAGAGAAAACTGAATTACAAAACAATCATAATCACCACCCTTTGCTGAGCATCAACTGTCGTGGCAGGCAGAAGACTGGGTACTTGACATCATCGATTTATTCTTCACACAACACTGAAATGTGGGTAGTATTTCCATTTCACAGATGATACATATCAGAGATGTTAAGTAAGCAGCTCAGGGTCACACAGCTTTAAGTGGCAGAACTGCCATTCCAGCCCAGAGAATTCTGCTTTTAAAGCACCCTGGGAAGTGATCTATGGTGTAGGGACAGACAGGAAACACACACACACACACACACACACACACAGAGGAAGGGAATAGAATGAAAGCCACAGCATAGGAGGACCCCATCTGGCTCTTCAGAGCCACACAGAATGGGGCCTCAGTTTCAGCCACATGTTGTAAGGGATCTAAGAGCCAGAACTGAGGAGTCACAGAGACCTGGGGTCTCTCGGTAGCTGTGATCCTGGGGTGGTTTTTAAGCTTCTCTGACCGTCCGTATCTTCATCTATAACACAAGGATAATGACGTGGAGCCATGTTGGACTGGAGGGGCAGTCAGCCTGGAGATACACAGGGCGCTTACCTGACCAGCCTCCAGCTCCAAGGGCAGCTCCTCTCCCCCTGTGAGCATTAGCTCTTCATGCTAATTTTGCTTCTGTCTAGTACTTACCACTATCTGAACGTCTAGAATGTGTTTGCTCACTTGTTAACTGTTTTGTCTATTAGAACAAAGCTCTATGAGGTCAGGGACCTCATCCATCCAGCTTACTGCTGAGTCCCCCTGAGCAAGTGGCAGGTGTTTGGTAAATTACCAATGAATTCAATAGAGATCTACTGTTACATTGTTGCTATCACTATTATCATCTCAAGGTTGGGCACAGGGTGGGTGCAAGTTCAGTGGAGCCGTGACAACTTCTGAAAGGTCTGATTCTGGTCCAAGTACAGTCTGGGATTCTGAAAATAAGAGGGCGAGCTTCTGAATGGTCATTGTCTTTTATCATTTTGCACACTTTGATAAAATCTGGTAAACTGCCCAAATGTTCCATTGGACACCTAGAGGATCAGGTAGCCCATCCATATGACAAGCGAGCATCTTTGACAATCTCAATGAAGTCTGGTATGGGAAAATATTTGCAAGAGATATGGCTGGCCAACTTGCCATCCTGCTTTTAAATGTAAAGCACCTTATCTATGATTCTGAAATTAAAATGTGCCAAGGCAATGCTCAAGGGATCTGAGATCTGGTTTTGATTATTACTGCTTGTTGCACGGAGCAACACGGCCCGAACCCCAGCTTTGTGTGATGGCTGGCAGATGGAAATGTACACTTTCTGCATTAAAGGTAAGGGAAACAAACATACGGCTTCCAACTCCGGGAAATGTTCCAGAAACTGTGCCACGTAAGTCACGATAGACTGCTCATCTGGCGTGTCAACCATGATGTCTGTCAAGAGAGACACAGGAGTTAGAAGGATGAGGAACACGTGATTTTTAAACAGGTCAAGGGCTGCTTGATGGTGAAGAGTCCCACAGACCTTTGATGTTTTTTCTCTTTGTTTTGTATTTGAGGAAATTTAGACCCAGAGGGGATGAATCACTTGACTACAGTCTCACATCTGGCTGATGAAGAGTGGAGCTGGGATGCAGAATCCAGAATTCCTCATTCCCAAGGCTGTTCATTATTCCCTGCTGAATACCCTTCCACCCCCCCACCCCCCCAGGAGCAGCCAGCTCACTGCCGGCCCCATCAGCTAGTCTGCTGATCAGGACCCTTCTTCACTGCTGGAGGGAGTCCCATATCAGCCCAAGCCACGTGGAAAGCAGTCGGACAGATAGCCAAGCACCCTAAAAACGTGTGCAGTTTCCCACTCTGGTATTCCACGGATGGCCTCTGGTCCCGGAGGACATCATGTGGGATGCACACTGAGCTTTCCAGTAAGATGGCCACTGCATGTTGTATAGAAACGTAACTGTTTCCAAAACAACCTCGGTGTCCACCAGGGGTAGGAGACCTAAGTGAATTTTGGTATGCCCATGAGATGGGCCATTGTGCAGCCATTAAAAATATGTAACAAAGACATGAGAGCAACAGGCTCAGTGCTGCTGTTGTAATTACAATGCTAAGTCAAAAAAGCAAAAGACAGACAGGAGATGGGGAAGAAGAGCACAGGTATCACGATGGGCACTGAGCAGTGTACAGGATTGCCAATCACTAGATCGTACACCTGAAACTAATACGACACTGTATGGTAACCATACTGGAATTAAAATAAAAAACTTAACTGGGGCTCCTGGGTGGCTCAGTCGTTAAGCGTCTGCCTTTGGCTCAGGTCATGATCCCGGCATCCTGGGATCGAGCCCTGCATCGGGCTCCCTGCTCTGCAGGAAGCCTGCTTCTCCCTCTCCCACTCCCCCTGCTTGTGTTCCCTCTCTCACTGTGTCTCTCTCTGTCAAATAACTAAAATCTTTAAAAAAATAAAATAAAATAAAAAACTTAATTAAAAAAAGTAAAATACAAAACCACAGCTGACCCTTGAGCGACGCGGGTTTGAACTGGGCAGGTCCACTCATACGATTTTTTTTTTTTTTTCAAAAAATACGGTACAGTCCTGTAAGTGTATTTTCTCTTCCTTATGCTTTTCTTATTAATGTTTTTGTTTCTCTTACTTTACTGTAAGAACACAGTGTATAATACATATAACATACACACAGAATGTGTTAATTAACTTCATGTTACCGGTAAGGCTTCTAGTCAAAAGTAGGCTACTGGTAGTTAAGTTTCTAGGGGGGGGGCAGAAGTTATACGTGGATTTCCAAGTGCGGTGGGCGGTCAGCACCCCTAACCCCTGCGTTGCTCAAGGGTCAACTATATAGGTGCACCAATGATCTCAATTATGTAAAAAAAAATGTCATGAGATGCACAGATCACTGGTGCACCAATGATCTCAATGACGTAAAAAAACTGTCATGAGATGCATAGACAAATACTAAGGGGTAGGGATATAGGAAATATAAACATGTCTCCATTAGATTTTTCTGTATTTTCCAAATTTTTCTACATGCACAGCATGTTCCCTATGTCACCAAAATTATTAACAAGCAAGCAAGAGAAAGAGAGAGAATGAGCGCTACCTTCCGGCTCCAGGAGCCTGGGGATGTGAAGGGCCTCGTGCGCGATGCTGAAAGCCTTCTCTAGGTTCTCCCGCATGGAGTCTTCCAGGGCCTGCTTCATGTCAACCAGGCTGGGGTCGATGGCCTTGATCACGGCCAGGAAGGCCATCCCACTTCTCCAGCTGCCCGCAAAGTCCTGCACCGCCACACCATACCTGCAGCAAAGTGGCCACGGCGGCCACGCCACGGGTCAGGAAGCGCACGCCCCTCCCCAGGGAGGAGCCCATACGCGGCAGGCTTGCTGGCCCTGAGCTGCCGACTCGCAAGGCCCTGGGTCCCGGGAGAGCGGTGCCAAACCACCCAGATCTCCATTTCCAAAGAAACAGAATAATGTCAGAATAATCTAGAATCATAGAACAGAAAGGTGTAATTTGCGCCCAGAGGCAGATAGGAGCTTATGCTCCCAGATTCCCAGACACACAAAGGAGCGACTCTCCACACCGTGCACGTCGCAGTGAGGGTCAAAACCCAAGGTCACATCCTGGCCGGCCCTTGTGCGTTCCCAGGGCTGTGGCCCCGCTGAGGCAAGCCCCGTATCTTCTCTGGCCCTCAAGCTCCTCAGTTGTAAAATGAGGACTGTCTCACTACGACCTCTTGGTGGCTATTGGGGGGAAGTGTTAGGTTTTGCCCACGTGCACACACAAGCCACCAACTAAGTGGCCGCCAATGTCATTATTCGTATCGATAGCCTTAACAATTTACAAGTGAGGGACAAAGATACATAATCCTGCCAGGCACTAATTTCCTTTAGGATCCATCCCCAGAGACGTCACCCATCTTCCAACTATGGTCGCTGACCTCCCTGAAAAGACAGTTTTATTTAGAAATCGCTTGAGATTCCTCAGAAGCTGGAAAAGCAGGTGCAGAGACCTCCGATACCTTTGTCCAGCTTCCCTCATGCCTCCTCTGTCAGCTGAGCGTATCGCCAAAAGCAGGACCCTGACATTGGCGGGTGACTACTGAGCCACAGACCTCGTCCGGATTTCTCCACTGGCATTCCCGTGGGGGTGGTGTAGGGTACCACGCCACTCGGTCAAGTACAGACCTGCAGCCGCCGCCACGAGGGAGATACTGAATCGGTCCACCATCCCCCGGACACATCTTCTCCTTGACGGTTGCCCTACCTCCTGGCACTGAGCTCTCTTTCGGTTGATTTATTTTTAAACCACATCTGAGGGGTGTTTACATTCATCAACTCTACCATGCTCGACCCTTTGGTCCAAACCCAAAGAGCCAACTCTCTCCCCTCTTCTTTTATCTTTCATTTCCATAGAGCAGGGAGGAGGGACCCGATGAGTAAGTGCTTATTAAGTGCTGGGACCGTGCAAGGCGCTTTCACGAGCTTGCTTCACTTAATCCTGACCGTCCCGGAAGGCAGCCAAGAATAAGTTACCATCCTGTGATGTGCTGGGAAGGCCCCCCGTCTGTGCGCCGCAGAGCTGGGTGGCCCCGCGGTGGTGTGGCTCTCATCACACGTGGCCTAACTTTCCAGCCATCCTGGCCCACGGCCCACAGGTCCCAGGGGCTGTCATCTGGCTGCCAGTAAAAGACCTGACACAAAATTGCAGAGAGCCCTGGCCTGCCGGCGTGGACTCACCCAGCAGCCCGGGACCTTTGCTCTGAGTCACCTATCTCCGTTTTGGAAAGGCTGGACCTAACTGAGCACGATACAGCCTTTATTGTTCCTAGTGTTTAAGTGGGTACAGACTCTGAAAGATCCCCTGAAGCTTGCCAATGAATATGTACCTGTTAGGAGGATCCAAGCCCCTTTGATTTGTATTCCAATCTTCCTATCGGTTTTCTGCAAACCAAACATTCTGCAAACACAGCTCTGCGTGTGCAGAGACTGAAAATGTACAGTGCTGTCTGCTCTCAGAGCCTCTAGGGAGCGACAGGCGCATAACTTAATACATGCTGGTGCCCCCTTCTTCTGCCCCACCCCACCCAGGGAAGCCCCCCGCCACGGCTTACTTTCTTGTCTTCCTCTGCACCCATGCCAGCAGGGTCCGGATAGCCTTCCTCTGATCTTTCACGGATATCGCCAGGCTCCTCTCTGCGGTGGGTGTGGGCGGGAAGGAAGAGTCTGAGTCCGTGCCCCCCGAGCCAGGTGACAGGCTGGAAGATGGAGACTTCCTGCTGAGATTGCCCGTGAGCTCCTTAATCTGGAGGGAAAATGGCATTTCAGGCCCCGGAGAGAGTCCCAGGGCAAACCCTTCTCGGACCCCAGGCCACAAGGAGCCTGGCTGGACGGACCAGCTCATGCACAATTGGTTCTCTACATAAGGAGAAGCCACTTCCTAAAGTACCCATGATGGCCAGACTGTTTTATGTGGCTTGCGGTGCATGCAGACACTTCCCAGGGAAGCTCATCTCTTCCTGGAGTCTCTCTCTTGGTACTTTGGCCATGCACGCCTGCAAGGTCTTCCTGACCTGCTTCCGCTTACCCCTTTCCCCTCATGGCCTATCAGCCCTAGGATGCATGATACTGTTTCGAGCCCCATGCCTATGTTCATCCCGGTCCTGCTGCCTAGATGTTCCTTTCCTCCATCACCAAATTCTTGGCTACTCTAAATAGGGCCCCTATCATGCAACTCTTGCAAGAAATACAGAACCCCAGGCTCTTCCCCAGACCTACAGAATCAGAATCTGCATTTCAACACCTTCTCCAGGCCATCTGTATGCACAGCAAAGTCTAACGTACTCCTACTCATCCTTCAAAACCCAGCTCTGGCATCACTTCCTCCAGACAGTTTTCCTCACTCCCTTCCCACTCTGAGACAGTTGCTCCTGCTCAGCATTCTAACAACACTCTGCTCATACCTTGATCAGAACCTGCACCACACGGCTCTATAACATGGGACTGCCTTGTCTGAGGTCCCAGAGTGTCATGAGGGCAGGACTTTGTGTGTGCAGAGCCTGGCACATAGGAGAAACTCGATAGACATTTACTGAATGAATGAATGAAGATCGGGGGTAGATTTAAGGCCTTGACTTTGGACACATTTTCAGGATGTTTCCAGCATTGATCGGAGAGCTTAGTAAGAGACATTAGTAACTGAAGCCTGTATGTAACACTGTACAGTTGACAAAGGGCTTTCCCACATAGCTGACCACTGTTCCCATTTCACAGATGTGGAAACTGAGGCTCAGAGAGACAGTGTTTGTTTCTTTAAGTTCAAGGCTCACACGGAACTGGGTCCGTAAACCTTGTTTGTGCACATTCCTCTCAGCAACACAAGCATTGAGACAAGAGCCCCGGCAAATCACCTCTGGGCAGGTCACTGTTACTCTTGGCAGGGCAATTCAATTACGAGCCACGACTTCCTATTTCAGAAGAGGGGATTTTAGAGGACAAAACGTCAGCTTACTCCCTCCTATTCGGGGGCAAGAACTTGAGCTTGTTTTTTGTTTTTTTAAAAATTTTTTATTGTTATGTTAATCACCATAAATTACATCATTAGTTTTTGATGTAGTGTTCCATGATTCATTGTTTGTGCATAACACCCAGTGCTCCATGCAGAACGTGCCCTCCCCAATACCCATCACCAGGCTAACCCACCCCCCCGCCCCCCTCCCCTCTAGAACCCTCAATTTGTTTTTCAGAGTCCATCGTCTCTCATGGTTCGTCTCCCCCTCCGAATCCCCCCCTTCATTCTTCCCCTCCTGCTATCTTCTTCTTTTTTTTTTTTTCTTAACGTATATTGCATTATTTGTTTCAGAGGTACAGGTCTGTGATTCAACAGTCTTGTACAATTCACAGCGCTCACCATAGTACACACCCTCCCCAGTGTCTATCACCCAGCCACCCCATCCCTCCCACTGCCCGCCTCCAGCAACTCTCAGTTTGTTTCCTGAGATTAAGAATTCCTCATATCAGTGAGGTCATATGATACATGTCTTTCTCTGATTGACTTATTTCGCGAACTTGAGCTTGTTTTAAATGCCGCCTTCAGACTCCAACCATGGATCCTGTCCTTCCCTATAAAATCCGCGTTTCCAAATACAGGCTGAAGTCGCCAAGGGTGGAGAGCAGAGTCTCACCTCTCACGCATGCCCCTTCCCACAGCCATCTTTCAGACCGGCTCCTTAACGGTCTGCTATGCGCCAGTCATGTTTGGGAAGTAACTCCAAACTCAATTTTTGGTTAGCAGTATTTCCCCAGTTCTCATAACACTTTACAATAAAATGATTTTCTGAATATGTAACTCTCGATGTCCCAAGGGGAGGGCTCTACCCTTCTGGAGAACGGAGCTCACGTCCCTATTAAAATCACAGGGACCCACATCGTCAGCAACCAGATGGCCTCTGGTTCTTCTTCTTTTTCTTTTTTTTTTTTTTTGGCCTCTGGTTCTTTTTCAAGACACAGGAAAGTCACAATCTGTCAGAAACAAGATCTCACAGTCTCCCCCGACGTGGCCCTCCCTCTGTTCTGAGGGCACTAAGCAGGCTCAAGGAGATCATTACTGTGCGTCACAGAAATCACTTTACCTGGAAGAAGAGGATTATGTTCCATATCAGCCCAAGAACCAAAGAGGGGTTGCCATCTGCTATTTCTGCTGCGTCGATGCTAACCAGTTTTACCTGGAAAGAAGCAATTTATGAGCTTAACACGGGGCGTTCAAGAAGGTTGCAACCTGTGAGTTTCGGATGCCCTCGTGGGCCTGTCGCTCTTTCTCATCTGTATCATTCAGTGCTGCCCAAGGCCACCTCAGGGACCCCCACGTGCAAAAACATATGCAAATGAGTTTAATAAACGTGTCCATAGTACTTACAGGGGTAGACGCTATTCTAAGCAACTTGTAAGGAGTAACTCAGTTTGACCTCACAACAACCCCACGATGTAGGTACTTCTATTATCCCCATGTGTCAGGTGAGGAAATCTCACTGAGGCCAAATGTAACGTGCCTGGGACACGCAGCCAGGAAAGGTCTTGGTCATTCTTTTCGAGGCGAGGTGGTAAGTGCCGGCTGGTCTGTTTGTATACTACACTACCACCACCAAACCTCCAGGCTCAACACGGTTTTGGACAAACGCAGAGCACCAACATCAGCAATCTTGGACCACCAACGGATAAGACAGTTATCCACTGCTAAGTAGAAATAGCATGTTTCGGGGACGCCTGGGTGGCTCAGTCGGTTGAGCTACAACTCTTCATTTCTGCTCAGGTCATGATCTCAGGGTCGTGAGATCAAGCCCCGTGTCAGGCTCCTCACTGGGTGTGGAGTCTGCTCAAGATTCTCTCTCCCTCAGCCCCCTCATCCCCTCCCTGCCTCTCTCTCTCTCTTCCCTCTCTCTGGAAAAAAAAAGAAAGAAAGAGTGTGTTGGAATAAGGCTTATACCCTGAGTGTCTGCATCATTACCAAATATCCTGGTTAAAACGCATCTATTATAGAAACCCTTAGGGGAACTAACCTATTTATTTCACTATGTTCTGACCGCAGGGTGATGCTTTTGGTGAATCCCAAAGGCAGGTTTTCAAAGTGTGTTCCCTGGGCCAGGGACAACAGCGTCACCTGCAATTTGGTTAGAATGCAAATTCTCTCCTCGTCCTCCTGAATCAGGAAGTCCGAGAACAGGGCCCAGCCACCTGCACTTGAACCAGCACTCCAGGCGATTCTGACACACACTCAGGTTTGAGGACATCGCTTTAAACTGCGAACAGAATCTGAGTGCACAGATCAGGCGTCTGCACACTTCTTCTGTTAAGGGTGGGAGATAACCACAAGGGTTTGCAGGCCACACCGGCCTCTGACACATTTGCTTCTTCTTTCTTCCCAACTCCTCTACAAAAGTAAAAACCATTCTTTGGGGGCAGAGAGGAGAAATAAAGTCAGTCAAGGTCTCCTGCAAAATTCCGCCAGGGGACGCTGGAAAGCAAGCACGGGGAGAGCGTTCTCACACAAATACTCCTCTCTCCCCTTGCCCCAGGGCCTTTTACAACTGTTCACCTGGGTCTCAGATCCTACCAGCGGGTCAGGGGTTTCTGACAACCGCAGGCGGTAGGGCCAGGCTTTCCTAAAGGGGGAAGGACCCCCGAGGTCTCGGGCTCAGGTCTGTCTCACAGAGAGTATATAACTTAAGCAGCACGAGCTCATCACGGGCAGGCTGGAGCCAGGAAGGAAGATGTCAATGTGGTGAATAAAACAGCGGATGAAATTCAGGTCCAGTATTCCCTGCATGCTTGTCAGGGGCAGCCCCGTCCCACGGGATGAGTCGCTGGCCACACACGGCCTGCTATCTCCTGACCCCTCTGCTCTGACAGCCCCCTCCATGCGGCGGCTCCCTGCACTCACCCCTGTGCAGGGGATCAAAGCGGTCTCCGGGCCTGTCTCGGCCTTCACTCCCACCTCGAGGAAGCCAAGCGCGGCCCTCTGAGCTGAGCTTTATGGGAAACCCTCCCAAGCCAGAAAATGCCAGAGCAGCCTTGTCGGGAGACACTGAGTAGGCTGGTGGACCAGCCTCGGAGGGTGACAGAGGTCAAGCCTTCCTGCCTTAGCTGTGGGCTTGCCCGGGCCTACCTGCGCGGCCGGCCACCCCGGCTGCCCCCTGCAGGCCACTAAGGGATCATGGCTCCCCAGGATGCCCCTGGTGCGACGCGCGGCTTGCCAGCCACATGAGGCCTCTTCCGCCGGACTCTAAGCTCCCTGAAGGCGCAGATGTGCTTCTCATGCAGCTGTGTGTCCCATCGCTGAGCACAAACCCAGGCCCACAGAAGACACTTGCTCAATGAGCCCTGAAGGGCCACTGGGGCAGACCCACCATCTCCATTGCCTATATTCCAGGCCCATCAACGTGGGCAACTGACAGGGCAGGAACGTGCTTAGGGGTCGACCAGCAGGAAGGAAGAGCAATGACTCTCCCAGGCAGTCACTCCAAGGCTCTCAGTTATGACAAAAACCACGCCCCTTTGGGAATGGGGGAGACACTGCTCAGAAGAGCCATGCCCAGCGCTGCCTTCCAGGAGCTGAGGTGCAGGGGGGGCAGGGTGCCCTCGCCCAGGGCCAGCACTTGGCTGGCCTCCACCGGGCCGGGCACACTCCATCCTCAGCAAGGTTCTGGGCTTTTACCACTTTCATTTTACAGATGTGGGAACCGAGGCTCGGAGAGTCTGCCGAATTTTCCCGGGTTGGAAGCCCGGCAGGTGTGCCCCAGGACCCATGCTCTGAGCCACCCCACGAGCGCGGACACCAAGGTGAGGCCAACGCCACAGACAGGCCAGCCGTTTTCATGAGAATGTGATGTGCTTTTTATGAAAACAGCTTGGGGGCGCCTGGGTGGCTCAGTCGTTAAGCGTCTGCCTTCGGCTCAGGTCATGATCCTAGGGTCCTGGGATCCAGCCCCGCATCCGGCTCCCTGCTCGGCGGGAAGCCTGCTTCTCCCTCTCCCACTCCCCCTGCTTGTGTTCCCTCTCTCGCTGTGTCTCTCTCTGTCAAATAAATAAATAAAATCTTAAAAAAAATAAAACAAACAAACAAACAAACAAAAAAACAGCTTGGGGCACCTGGGAGGCTCAGTCGGTTGAGCGTCTGACTCTTGATTTCGGCTCAGGTCATGATCTCAGGGTCGTGAGATCGAGCCCCGTGTCAGGTTCTGTGCTCAGTGGGGAGTCTGCTTGTGTTTCTCTCTCTCTCCCTCTGCCCTTCCCCAGAACTCGTGTGCACTCTTTCTCTCTCTAAAATAAGTAAGTCTTCAAAAAAAAAAAACAGCTTTATTGAGATATAACTCACATTCTATTCCATTCACCCATTGAAGGTATATCAGTCAATGGTTTTTGGCGTATTGATGGATATACACGCCTGTCACCACAATTTTAGAACATTTTTGTCACCTCAAAAAGAGACCCTGTACCCTTTAACTATCACCCCCCTTGCTACAACCTTAAGCAGCCATGAATCTATTTTCTGTCTTTTTAATTTTTTTAAAGATTTTATTTATTTGACAGAGAGAGAGAGAGCACAAGCAGGGGAAGTGGCAGACAAAGGGAGACACAGAGGGAGAGGCAGGCTCCTCGATGAGCAGGCAGCCAGATGCCATGCGGGGCTCGATCCCAGGACCCCGGGATCATGACCTGAGCCAAAGGCAGACGCTTAACCGACTGAGCCACCCAGGCGCCTCTATTTTCTGTCTTGAAAGATTTCTCAGTGTTGGACTTTTCATAGGGATGGAATCAAAGAGTAATGTCCTTTGTGTCTGACTTCCTTCACATGGCATAATGGTTTCAAGATTCAACCATGCTGTACTTCATTCTTTTTCATGGGTGAATAATATTCCATGGTGTGGACAGGCCCCATTTTGTTCATCCACTCATCTGCTCATAGACACTTGGGTTGTCTCTGCTTTTTTTTTTTTTTTTAAATATTTATTTATTAGAGAAAGAGCGAGAGAGAGAGAATAGGGGGGTGGAAGGGGCAGGGGGAAAGAATTCCAAGCAGACTCCACACTGAGCGTGGAGCCTGACTCGGGGCTCAATCCCAAGACCCTGAGCTGAAATCAAGAGTCGGCCGCTTAACCAACTGAGCCCCCCAGGTGCCCCGAGTTGCCCCCACCGTTTGGCTGCTGTTAATGATGCTGGTGTAAAGTATACTGTGCTTTTTAGCTGCCACCATCTGAAATCACTCCTGTATCTGGAGCTTTCCCCACAGTATGGGAGGTGGAGCCCACCTCCTTCTTCAAAAGCTGAAAATGCTTTCCCTCCCCCATGGCAGCAGGGATGTGGGCGGGATCCAGGCACGGCGGCCCAGGCCTTTGAACCTGAATGTGGGACACTAAGAGTTCATTCCAGGGGCTGTGGTGGGGGCAGGAATGTCCTCTCACTCACAGGCAGTGGGTCATGTGCACATGGGTCCTTACATTGTGGGGAGGCAGGCTCTGCAATGGTCCTGGCGCCTCGCATCCCTAGACTGCCTGACTCCTCAGTCTAGCGAGGCATTCTGTGTGCTACTCAGCATCCCTTCAACAAATTCCTTTCCCTGCTAAGGTCAGCTTCCATTGCTTACCATTAAGAACCCCAAGCTTGAAGTTTTATTGCACGTGCAGACACATTGGGCAAGCTGCGGGCTTTCTATCCAGGTTAACTGATGAAGCTTTAATGGAAGAGGAGCTCTGGAAATTTCATCCCTCCAGGACTGTCCCTCCCCACTTTCGAAGGACATGAAGCAGAGCTCAAAACACAGAAAAAGCTAACTTCAATCTAGAGAGTTCCTTGCTAAGAGAAAGTGTCCCATTGTGGCACGTTCGGGGCACCACGCTTCAAAGGGATAAAGAAGGAAATGTGAAATGCTAAGGGCCAGAGAGCCAGCCTGCCGCTCTGCCCTTCCCACGGCCGGGTGTCCAGCGGAGATGGCATCGGATGGACAGGGCGCGGTGGGCAGGGAGGCAGGGACCATCTCTCCAGCTGAAGGATGACCGGAGGGAGTCCCATTACGTTTAAACTGAAATTTTGCCATTTTAGCAGGGTCCCCTTTTCACGCTTCGCCTGTGACCGGCACTCGTCCTTCTCGTCACAAGAAAAGCTTGTGTTAACAAGATGTGTTTCAAATACTTACATTGCTATCTTCCAAAAACTTAAGTGCTTTCGCTATGTTGTTCAACCGGAAAATACGATGGGATGAGGATTTGTATTCGTGCAACTGTAACACAGAACAGAGCAAACAAGAAGTGAATCCAACAGAGGCGCTCCAGGCGCAGGGGTGCTGTGGGGCGGGCCTTTGTCTTTACCTCTTTCTCATTAATCCCAAGAGAAAGTTAGGGGCTCGCAGCTGAAACCCACCCCTTATTTATGGTCCTTGGGACTTAAGTCACTCGAGTTGGTGAATGGGGGGACCCAGGCAGGTTAAACAGGGGACAGATTTGTCAAATTGTTCTCTCTGACCCGGCTCCTGGCTTTGATATTCCTCCCCCTCCCGAGACCTCCAGGGACGCGTTCTCCTCGCCACGCTGATGGTTTTGACAGGCAGGGAGCAGCAGCTGGGGCGTCCCCACAGCTGCTAAATCATCCGGCAAGTCCCTCCTGCCAACAGCAGATGTTTCTGTTTTCTGCCAGGAGCCTTGTGGACGGTTGTCCCAGGTCGGAGAGAGAAGCAGACAGACAGACAGGCAGGGAGAGAGAGACTGAGACAGAGAGAGAGATGGAGACACAGAGAGACAGAAAGAGAAAGATGGAGAGAGAGAGAGAGACAAGAGACAGACACAGAGAGATGGAGACAGCGAGAGAGAGATACACTTGCAGAAGCTACAACTCTGACAATGGTAGTTGAATATCGCAAGGAAGCTCCTCCTGATCTGAAGCTCACAGAATGGGGGGTCTACATTACACGGCAAACCAGTGGGTGTCAGCTCTACCAGCTGAGAACTGCCAGCCAGACTAGTGGGCAGGCAAAGGCCTGTTCTTGGCTGGGCTCCAGAATCAAAGACCCCCAACAGAGGCCCACCAAGGACATGGTATCTATCAACCAGTGGCCTGACCACCAGGTGGGAGCTTGTGTCGCTGGGATCACAGAACAAGGAAGCAGGATACACTTTTTCAGGAAGCCTATGGGGACTGTGCTGCTGGCTCATTATCAGCCCCAGGGAACCAAATACTGTCAGCTAAGGAACCAAATACTGTTTTTACCACAGTGGGTCCACCATTTGTGAGAGTTCGTTATGAGACTCTGCACAGCCCCCCTGGAGCAGTGAACAGGAATCTCCCATTTTGCTTTTGGGACGCGAAGATGGGAACGGTTAAGGGGCATGACGAGATTCCAGCTACATTAGATCTGAAAGCAGGATGGGCTCTTGACTTTAAACCTACAATTAAAAATAGATCTCGAGAGGTCCACAATGGCCAAGCTATGGGCTGGCAGTTGTGACCCATGGCAGCACCTTCGCCTGAGCCACAATGGGGCACGGAGGCCACATCAAACACTAGACTCTAGAGTGTGGCTTCTCAACATCAACACCATGGGCATTTTGACCAGGTCACTGTGCCCCCTCAGGGGACATCTGGCAACGTCAAGTGACATTTTTGGCTGTCACATGTGGGAGTGCTACTAGCATCCAGTGGGTAGAGACCAAGGCTGCTGTTACAGATCCTGCAATGCCCAGGACAGCCTCCACGACAAAGAACTATGGATCCAAAATGTCAACAGTGTTGGGGTTGAGAAGCCCTGCTCTGGGAAGGGGAGAGAGACGACCAACCTGTGCACAGCAGACATACACAACATGGAGACGTAGGGGGAGATCCAAAGTGGAAGGAGCCTCCAGCTCAGCTGGTGCAGCTCAGTGTGGTCGCCCCTTATATGTGGTTTCACTTTCTGCGACTGCAGTCAACTGTGGTCCAGAAGCAGACGACCCTCCTTCTGACATGTGGTCAGAGGGTCATAGTGGCCTCATGCTACATCACGTGCCAACGTCACTCCCCTCACTTCCTCTCACCACGTGGGCTTGATATCATGTCACATCATCACAAGAAGAGGGGTGAGGACAGGACAGTGAGGCATTTTGAGAGAGGGAGAGTCCACATTCACATAGTTTATTTATTTTTAATTTAATTTTTTCACATTCACAAATTTTTATGACTGTATACGGTGATATAATTGTTCTATTTTATTATTAGTCATCCTTGTTAATTCTCTTACTGCACCTAATTTCTAAATTAAACTTCATCACGGGGACGTGTATATAGAAAAAAACATAGCATAGACATGGTTCAGTACTGTCTGCAGTTTCAGGCTCCGCTGGGGGTCTTGGCACGTATGCTCCACAGATAAGGGGGAATGACTAGACTTATGAGAAGGTTCTAGAAGCCAGCAGTTGTAGTTTTAGCCTCAGGTGGATAATGGAATCTGGTTGGCAAGCTGCCTTTCTCCTCAATCTTCCTGATTCTTGGCTATTGTTCTAGTTAATATAATGGCTGGAGAGCTAAAGTTTAATGATCTAGTTTCAATCTTTAACAGACTCCTGGAAAACACTGAGCATTTATTTATTTACCTACTAAAGTATATTTACTTTAAAAAAAAAAAAGGATACTGCTTAGTTATACATGATTATATCACTCTTGGTCCCCAAGAAAGGAATGTCACCCTTCTAAGTTTCTCGTCACAAGATCACGCGTGGCCCGATATGGGTACATACGTGTAGGTGTGTACTGAACAGAAACCAGCAGTGGTTTCCTTTGCATCTTCTGTCTCCCTGACCCTTCTGTGACATACGTACCAGATTTCGCCCAGACAGGACTTCTAACAAAGCCATTAGGATTTTGCCATCTTGTATATCAATGAATAAATCTTTAACTTCTAGAGGTGGGTTGCACTGTGGAAGAAGGGGAAGAAAGAAGCTGATTAGTGGCCTGTGTAGTCCATCAAACTGTGCCCGAGCTGCAGGTCTCCCCCAGGAGGAGACCTGCATACATCCAGATCTGTCTACAGGCAGCCCCTGGCAGGGGCGGGGGGAAACGCCCAGGCAGAAAGTGTGCTGATGAGCCGTGGAGGAGACTCGGCACCAAAGGGCCAATCACACTCCAGGGTCCTGGAGATCCCTGGGACCCTGAGATCTGAGACCCCCCCCCCCACAAATTACATTACATCCACACTTCTCCCTAAGGGGAGAAAGAAAAGGCATGTCTCAATTACAGCCCTCCATAGAATAAAATGATTCCAGCAGGACTCCCAGGAAATTACCTAGTATAAGCCCTTTCCTTTAGATTTGGGGAAACTGAGGCTCAAAGAGGCTAGGCGACACACCCAGTGTTTGGTCAGATCAGCTCTCTCGTACCATCAGTCCTGTTTCTTCATCAGGACACACTGGCAGCCCACGGGCGCTGTCCAGACCCACACCACGATGGCATGACCCTGGGTCAGTGACCCTCTGGGCCTCAGTGCTGATTGTCAGCAGGGATTCCCCGCCTCCCACACTGCTCCATCTCCGTATGTGACCGACCCGACATGCCAGCTGACACTTCATCACTATTCGGTCCAACTCTGGAGGGACCCTTGGCAGAGGGAGCCAGGAAGGTGGCCAATGTGTGGCTCAGTTGTGGCAAGGAGGGGCTGGATGGACAGACTGACTGCTGGCCGAGGAGGAGAATCCTCTCCCCCCACCAAGTTTGTAGGCCCGTTAGGGACTCAAAGGTTGGGAGGCCGATTTATCCATAGATGTTCTATTGTATATTTATATGTTTAGCTACAAAAGTAATCCATGCTCATTATTACAAATCAAGCTAATTAAAATTGTATAAAAAAGTTAATCAGCATTCTGAACGCCAGTCCCTCGGTTCCTCCACAAAAGCCAGATTTCTGGATAACCAGTGTTATCTCAAGATGCACCTTTTGCCTGTTCCACTAAGAATCAAGGGAGTTAGACCTACCCGAGTTCAAATCCAGGCCCTACCCTCAACAGGCACTGGGCCTTGGGCATTTTCCTTAACCTCCCTGGGCCCGAGGGTCCTGGTCTGCAAGGTCTCAGAGCATTGGGGCTAAAATGAGATGAGATCGTTCAGGGAAAGCGCCTGGAATTGCACCTGCCTTCCCAGATCAGTGCATCAGTAAACCAGCCCAGGAAGTGACTTCTTTCCTGCAGAGTCTTCGGGTACTCTCTGTAGAAAGGCATTTCAGCCAGGGGGTGTATGTCCCACGGCCGTAAGTGGTAAAAAGATGTCCTTCGCCCCTACCTCTGCACAGGGAACAGCCCTGAATCACTCTCTCTCCTCCCCTTACTGGCTTCTCTTTCTGGGTTTCCTGGGTCAACTCCAGTGCACCTCAGCACCTGCCTCTCCCTGGGGGAAGAGGCAACTCGGCTCCCATGATCTGCAGCGTGAAGGAGGCCTGGGTGGGAAAAGCTGGAGGCTGCCCGGGGTTTCTTCTCTGGGCCTGGATGCAGAGAGATCGACTGTCTAGGTGACCTGTGTCCACCAGGAGTCTGGCTGGACGTGTGGCCTGGAGCTCCCGGGGCTGCCTGGAACCTGTCAGTCAGATGCTCCAGCACACGGATCTCCAGACTGTGTTTCCTGGAACCCTAGACTGGAGCAGAGCAGCTTCAGGGTGTCCTATGGGGACCCAGGGGTGCTGAGAAGGAGTCTGATCCCCCACAGCCCCCTTTGATCAGAGAGGCTCAGCTCTTACTGGCCTTTCGGGTTTGAAGTAACACTTTGCCTGAAGAAAGGTTGCTGTTGACCAAACCAGCTTGGTAATAGCTCCTTCGATGCCGGATGATTAGAACTTACTGTGCAGAATCTTAGGGAACGGGCTCCAGACATGTGCACTTGTAATACGCCCTCACCCCAGCATGAATTCTCAGTTTACCTTTTGGTAGTGGGGCTTTTGGCTACATTGGAACAGGTGGGCTCTGCTCCTGCATACAATGAATGGGGTGTTCATATAGGAGACAGGATTGGGAGAGGGAGGGGGTGGCAGATGTAAACCAGCCAGAGACTCAGGGGTCCGAGGAGAGTCTCGGAAACACGGAGGAGCTGTGGTCAGGGCACCCTTTCCCTCCGGGAAGGCCTCCTTCCTGTGAAAGCTTTGGAGGGTCCGTGTGTTCTTTTTTTATGAAGGAAGGTGGCATTTCCTTACCCCTTATACGAGACCCCTGACCCCCTGTTAGTCCAAATACAGGCCAATTCTCCCACAGGTGCACAGAAAAGGGATCTGCTTCTAGGGCAACAGTGCCTTTGAACCAAAAGGCAAATTATTTTCTTTGCAAACCCCCACAGCTCCCTGGGCACATTCCACTCAGAACATGACGGCATCAGGTTACCAAGCCTCTCACGGAGATGTTATTCCTGCTAACTCGAGGCAGAAAAACGTGATGCCCGAACAAAACACCCCCTGATAGATGGACTAACAAAATTCCCAGGTACCAGCCCCGGCCGTGGCCAAGCCTTGCTTGGGCATTGAACCCGGAGAGTAATTTCCACCGACAGTGTCTGGAAGAGCCTCAGGAGCAGCAAATGGGGCCTTGGCCAGAGTCCATGCGGCGGGGCGGCAGCGGGAGACGTTGAACCTGCTCCAGCGAAAACACGGCTGGGGCCCCAAATGTTCCACGGGCTTCATGGGATCGGTATGGCCGAGTAAACAGCACCCCCAGGGCTTTCTTCATGATCTAACTCCTTTGGTAAATGAAGGAATTTTTCCAGAAGCCCGAGACTCTGTAAATATCTCTGACAGCCTTCAAATTGTAGTTAAGCCCAAGTCCCTGAGCGGTTCCCAGGTTTCCTTGACATGAAAGGTTGGTCTTGAAAGTCTCCAGGTTGGAAACATGGCTGTTAATTTCACCCTGTTTATTAGGCATCGGTTTCAGGTGCTATCTGATTTATTCTCAGAGCGGGGCGACCCACCTGCCCCAAAGAAGGGACAGAGGGGCCTTGGCCAAGGAGGCCATCCCTGATCCCACAGGCACAAACAGGGGCTCCCTGAGGCTGGTGAGTGAGTACACGGCTATTTGCTACATTACCCTCTCTCCTTTTCTGTATTTATTTTTCAATTAAAAAAAAGAAAGAAAAAAAGAAAGATCTGCCATGGCTACACTCCATCCACCAGGAGGAATTTCCAGCTACCCTGACCCACATCAGGCATTAATTTAGGAGTTCCACGAACTCAGATTGGGGGAACGGTTTTCCTTTTTTCCAAAAATAACACTTCGCTTTATGAGCCCTGCCGAAAATGCAGCAAGAGTCAAAACAACTGGCAAGTGATTTATAACGCTGTATCCCGGGCAGTTCGGGAGCCCTCCTGGGTCCAAGGGACCCCATTGTGCAGGTGCGGAATAGAGGTGTGGGTGGTCAGGGGCTGCTTGGGGAAATATTGCCGGCCCCAAGGCAAATGGCAGAAATTAGAATTTTGGTCAAGAGCTGCCCTTCCAAGGAGCCACAATTATTTTCTTGGCAATCTCAGAGATTTCCTCTATGACCCCTTCTTCTGGGTTAATGCTATGGGCAGTGAGTGGTTGGTTTTATACCTTCTAGAAGGACAGGAGAGAAGAAAATCCACACACCTAACCTCACTAAAGTGGGAGACTTGAACACTAGCAGCTTTATAAGGAAATGTGTGGTGGGCTGCATCTATTGGGGGGACCACAAAGTGGAATTTAAGAAGAAATGATGGGAGGGAAATGAAGCCTGATGAACCAGCTGACTTCTAAAGAGAAAAATCATCTCTCCTCCCCCTGCCCGTGGCAAGGTAGAATGTTCCCCGTCTTGGGGGCTAACTGGTGTGAGTGGAGGGCTTGGAGGGCTCAGATTTCTGCTCGCTCCAGGCTGGGCTGTTTATCCACTCTGCAACCCATCCTCTCCTCTGCTGCTCATCCTTCTGTCTGCTTCTCAGGAGCCGGGTCAGCCGCTTTCATTTTATGGTGAGTGTGCGTAAGAAGCCTGCAGACAAAAATGCAATTCCAAATTGCCTGGTCCCAGAGTGTCAGAAAGAAAGAAAAGCGGGGAGAAGAAGTTGAATACACAGGAGAAGCCACTGGAAGAACTTCCTTCTTGGTTGCAGGAAAACCCTTTTGGTCTCAAAGCCTCTTCCCTCACTGGTAACAGGAGGCGTAATGAGGGTTGTCATGGGGATTGAAGATGTGTGATGCACCCAAAGGGGCAGGTAATATCATTGGTCAGTAGCAACGTTCTGTGATTAACAAGAGAATCTGGCTTTGTTAAAAGGTGTTGAGTTCTTGCATAACTCAATCCGAATACCTACAAATGGTTCTCACATGGAGAGTCCCCTGCCATCCCCCCAGGACTGGAAGCCCAGCCCTATCCCCCCACGGGTCCCTGTGTCCGCGGAAGCATTTGGAGTGTTCAACAATGAATGTCTTCTAATATTTGCTCACTGATTCCTTTTTAAAGATAGACCCTCTCCTTCCCCACCTGGACTGATCACCGCATGAGGGCAGAACCCTTTCTTAACATCCATGTTCCCAACACAGAGCTGGGCACTTGGCAATGGAATGTACTCAGTGGATGTTTAAATGAATGCATGAAAAAAGTAACAGCCGAAACACTGAGCTACCCCGTCCCCCTCGCCACACTCCTGCATTGCACACTGCTACGGGCGAATCGATCACTTAACAAAAACCCAAGTGCCCCCGCTTACCTTCTCTAGATGTAGATTTACCCATCGTGTAAAGGTCCTCTTCTGCACATTTTCCCTCTCGACTGAAAACAAAGAAATGCCATTAGCTGGGTGAAACGGAATACATGCAAAATGCTGCTCTCCTCTTCCCCAGGGGGATTCCAGGTGGGTGGCAGACAGACCCCGGCGGGTCCCCTGTATTAAGCGAAGCCCTTCCCAGAACGGGGTCCACAACGGCTTGCGCGGCACCTAGAATCCATTTTCCCCAGCCCAACCCCACAGCCTCTTAATGACAATAAATAACCATGAATTCAGACACACAGAACAACGTGTTCTTTCCGATAGGAAAACGGGGGCACCTGCCCAACATCACACAATCAGTAAGGTTATTCCCATCTTACAGATGAAGAAACGGAGGGACAAACAGCTAATACGCAGCCAAGCTGGGACTTGGGAGCTGGATTCCGTGCATTTCCTGCTGGCTCCTGAGCTCTGCGGCATTAGCTGGCTTGGTGCCCTGGGACCCGGACCACGGGTGGTGCCAGTGCCTGGGTCGGTGTGCTCACTGGCCTGTGGCAGCAGCCCCCCACCCCACCCCGAAGCTCAGGCTGCTCCGCCCCTCAGGAAGCTTCCCTGAAATGTCTGAGCCAGATGACTCCTGAATTACTAAGTCCTGGATTTCAACATATTGGAAGAACATATCACATATGCTTAAAACCATTCCACATTTCTTTAGCAATAAGAAAATGGGAGGCAATTTATCTCCTGGGGGAGCCAAGGGGCTACGGTTTTCTGTAACGACTATGGTTCTTTTTCCCTCTCAGCCTCATTATTAGGTAGATAGTGGTGCCCATAAATCAAATTTTAATATTACGGCTTTCAATCTTTTTAATTGAAGAGCCGGCAGACAGTAATTATGCACTTAACTGCTTTTTTCTCATTTTCCTCCTTTTCTGTAAGGAAAGGTCACTTAGTAAGCAGGCGTAGGAATTAAAGATCTAGTTCCAGTAAACTGTGTTTTGTGGGTAGAAGAGGAGGAAAGGAAAAGAAGTTGATAGAAATGTGGGAGGAGGGAGCAGGGCCTTTGCTGAGGGCCATGAGCTACAGAAGCTCGGAGCTTTCCAGAAGACTGGAGAGCGCCCTGCTGCCAACCCCACTTGGGACTTTCTGCTTCTGCAGTGTTTGCCATAGTATGGGTGTCCCGTAGCTCAGCGGCCACCCCTCTGTGGATGGCACTTGGCAGTTTCCGGTGTTTCACGGTCACAAGCAGTATGGCAGGGCGCATCCTTGTGTAAGTGCCCTGCTGAGTGGTTCTTTGTGCACAAACGTATGAATATATGTCTCATGCCCGACAACTGAAAGTGGAACTGCAGGGTCTTAGTGGTAGGCACATTTAAAATTTTAATAGCTACTTCAAAATTGCCCTCCCAAAAGGCTGCCCCGGTTTATACGTTCACCCCCACCTGTCTTTAAACAAGTTTATGGGATTGTAAAGTATTTACACACACATTCAAACACTCAGGCTGGTTTCTCCATATGGCTTCAGAGAGAGCGAAGTACATCCCTGAAACAGAAGTGCATTCAGTGAAAGCCTGAGAGAACCTGGTTTGGACTGTCGGTTTAACTATGCGTGCGGAAGGGTACAAAAGAGGAAGTGGGTGTCTGTTAGTCTATATATGCCTCATGTATCCATCCAGCCACCCATCTGTCTGTCCATCCATCCATCCAACCATCCATCTATCCTTCCACCCAACCATGTATCCATCCATCCACGCACTCATCCATGCACCCATGCA
>NC_058411.1:9121568-9144403 GCF_002201575.2 Neomonachus schauinslandi | reverse complement strand
CCCTATGCATGCATGCATCCATCCATTCTTCCTTCCATCCAACCATGCATGCATCCATCAATCCTTGCATTCATCCATCCACACAACCATGGATCCATCCATCCTACCATCCATCCTTCCACCCAACGATGTATCCATCCATCCTTCTATCCTTCCATCCATGCATCTATCCATCCTTCCATCCATCCATGCATCCATCCACCATGTATCCATCCATCCATCCATTTCCATCCTCCCAGCTGATATTTAGTCAGTGATCATTACATGCCAGGAACTATGCCAGACCCTATGGGCAAAATCAGAGATAAATAACACATTCATGGTGGGATGCCTGGGTGGCTCAGAAGGTTAAGTGTCTGCCTTCGGCTCAGGTCATGATCCCAGCGTCCTGGGATCAAGTCCTGCATCGGGCTCCTTGCTCTGCAGGGAGCCTGCTTCTCCCTCTGCCTGCCGTTCCCCCTGCTTGTGCTTGCTCTCCCTCTCTCTCTCTCTCTCTGACAAATAAATAAATGAAATCTTAAAAAAAAAAACACATTCATGGAATCTGCGCCCCAAGAATTCACAGCCAAGCAGGAGAGAAGACATGGATGCTACAAGGCACTATGCATGGCAAAATAAATTACAAATTTCCAGGGGTGACGGGGATGAGAGGAAGTAATTTCAGACCCCAGGGGCATAGAAGTAGAAGGCTACTCCAGGGGAGCAAAAGTAGAAGGCTACCCCGGGGGCCAGAAGTAGAAGGCTACCCCAGGGGGCAGAAGTAGAAGGCTACTCCAGGGAGGTAGAAGTAGAAGGCTACCCCGGGGGGTAGAAGTAGAAGGCTACCCCAGGGGGGCAGAAGTAGAAGGCTACCCCAGGGGGGCAGAAGTGAAAGGCTACTCCAGGGGGGTAGAAGTAGAAGGCAGAAGGCTTCATTTCCCTTCCAGCCACAGCCTGTGGGTGAATCTGAGCACAGATTAGCTCTGACAGCAAAGCTGACCCACGGGAGGGCACCGTGATAACTGAAGACACCAGGGGACCATGAGACTAAGTCGCAAATATCAGATGAGTCCCAAACTGAAATAGGGTATGGAGACCATAATTTCTGGACCTGAAACTGGGACACATCACTCAATACACAGGAGAGAGAGAAAGAGAGAGTGTGAGAATTTAGCCTGCCCCAGAATATCCACCTGAGAGCCACATACCACTAGCTGTGCGACCTTGGGCAAGTTCACGACTGCCCACATACCCTTGCCTCAGTCTCCCCCGGACAGAAGGGAGGATAACTGTGCCTTCCTCAGAGGCATGCGGTGAAGGTTCAAAGGCATCACCCCACAAGGGTTCCCCGAAAGCTGCTCAGGGAAGACCACCTTCCCTAGCCTCCCAGGCACACAGGGCGCCCTGGGCCTGCAGTATTCTGTCTGCTGTCTCGGCACAAAGGTCTGACATTCTTTCATGACCTTCACCATTTCGAAATACCCACCCCCACCCTGCAGGCTTTTTCTACTTCTGGCCTGCCAAGACTCCATAAACTTTATATAGTTTCCATAAATCCAGTGGCCCCTTTTTTCCTCCGCACCTATCACATTGTAAAGGTGTAGGGAGCTATTTCTCTGGAAGGGTCTGGCCTTTTCACGGAGTGTCTGTGGGGCCCGGAGTGGGTGTGCTGGGCAACAGCAGAGCAATAACAGTGTTGTAAAAGCACCATCCAAGTGCGGGGCGGGGTGGAGGATGGGGAGCTCGCCAGGCCTGGGACCCACTGGATGCAGGCGGAAAGGGAGGCCCAAGCTTTTGGCACAAAGCCACCATCCTGAATCCCCCTGCATAACTCTGGCCAAGAATAGGGGCGCCTGGGTGGCTCAGTTGGTTAAGTGTCCGACTCTTGATTTCGGCTCAGGTCATAATTTCGGGGTTATGAGATTGAGCAGAGCCTGCTTGCAATTCTCTCTCTCTCCTTCTGCCCCCCACCCACTCACGTGCACGCATGAACAGTCTCTTTCTCTCTCTCTCAAAAAAAACAAAAAAAAAGAACAGGCAATTTCAAAATGTGACCTTCCTCCCTTCTCAGGCCACCGGTGGCCAGCTCAGGAGTCGGGAGCCACAGAGAGAGGGACGCTAGCTTGAGAGTTAAAATAGATTGATTTACACAGTGGCCTTCTTTCCCTATGGCCACACTTCCCTTAAACCTACTTCCTCTATAACATTTCCTCTATTATATCTCTGCTCTTCCCCACCCATGAGAAAGCCTTGATGGCTTATCTGTCTACAAATATGTGCTCATAATAAAAAAATTAAAATACAGGAAAGCACAGAGAAATAGATCTAAAATCTGTTAAAATCTCATTACACCCAGAGATCACCACTATTGATAATTTGCTGATTGTCCTTCTAGAACTCTCCATGTGTGCACACTCACACATACACACACCCACACACGCACACACACAGCTAAAGCACGAAGATACTCATGTACACAACCTTAATGTGATCAGCAAATGCCTCGGTGTTTCTCAAAGTATGGCCCACAGATCACTCACACCAAGAGCTTCCGGGGTGACAGTTAACATGCTAATTCCTGGACCCGATCCAAGACCTACAGACTCACTCTTTCTGGGGCCAAGGCCTGGGAACTTGCATTTAATCAGCCTGCTGGGTGACAATGCGGCACACTTTGAGAACCTGCATCTAACTGGGGGGAGACAACTGGCACCATCTCTTGGTTATGTTCAGGCAGCATGTGGGGTGCACCAGGCCTGTCACCTGGCATAGAAGGAATAGGCCGTCCAGAGCCCGGTACACAGGCTGTACCAGAGACCAAAGATGGGGACACAGGTATGGTTCCCAGCTTGCCTCCTGCCAACGGGCAAGAAAAATGGCATTTCTTGTTCCTTCGTCGTCCAAAGGGCTCTTCCTGAGAGCAGCTTTAGTCACTGAATTCGTACATCTCTCTGACTCCCTGAGAGATGAACCAGAATTTGCTAGAAGTACCGCGGGCCAGAATTCCCACAGGGGGCCTTCATTCTGCAATGTCCATTCAGACGGTCAGCTGGGAGCGTTTCTTCCCAGCTTCCGAGGCATCGCCTGGTCCGAGGTGGGAGGCAGATGCGCACGCTGAGGCCTCACTGCTCTCCTCCTCGGCCGGGCTGCTGGTCTCCCTGCTCCAACCCCACCGCCAGGAAGTCCTCCGGCTTTCTGGCGGCCCTGGGCCCACTCCCCATGCTGGGCAGGCCCTGCACGGGCTGGAGTCCCCTCAAGGCCTGGCTCCCAGCCCGTGATGCCCAAAGCAGGGGTGCGTCTGCGCCCACGGGACACCTGGCAGCATCTGGGGACTTTTGATCGTCAGGGAGCGGAGGGTCCGACCGGCATCTACAGCCTGAGGCCAGGGACGCGGCTCCACACCCCAGCGTGCACAGGACGGCCCCCAGAGAACAGATTTATCTGGCCTGGAATGTCAGCAGCGCCCAGGGTGAGAAGCCCTGGGGGGGTGTGTGTGGCTATGGGACCACCCAGGCGGCCCCCATCTCAGCCTTCCCGCCACAGCATACAGAGAAGAGCTCCAGCAAACGAGAGGTCTGCCGCTATCTTCCCTGAGGGACTCTGTTTACCCATCTGTACAATGGGGATCACAGCACCCACGTGATGGGGTTGTGAGGGTCGGACGCAGTCGGGCTGGCCTTCGCCATCACAGAAGGGCTTCCCCACGGCGCGGGGAGTGGGTGGTGCACGGCGGTTACTCTTCAGGTCACTAGGCAGCTGGGGAGAGGGTGCAGGAGGGGACAGAGCGGGGGCAGGGGCGGTGACGATGGGCCTTCCGTTGGGCAAAGCATCCACAGAGCTCAGCATAGAGCAGGGCACGCGGCGCTGTGGAAACACAGCTGTCACCATTACTGCTCACCTCCGACTGGCTACCAAACGTTTCCCAGGCTAGCAGCGGCCCTGCCTGTAAAACAGAGACGGTGGCGCCCGTGTGTGCAGGTGTGTGACGCAGCTCAGGAGCCGGACCCACTCGTCCTCATCGTTCACGGCCCTTCATGGGCACACACGTGGCCCTGCGCCTTTTAGTCCTTTAGCAAGTCCTCCTGGACACGTGCTCCTTTGGGTCGGGTCAGCGTTTGGGAGGGGACAGCAGTGGCGGCAGGGAAGGAGGGGTGACATACCCAGGACTGGGACAGCAAGGTCAGCTGGGGCAGGGGCGTTGCTACCCTGGCTACGGCTGGTGGGCTGTGCCTGTCCCCAGGGGGAGAGAGTCACCCACCCCTCTCTGTCCAGGAGGGAGGGTAGGGCAGGCAGGGTGGTGGTGGGGGGGCCCACACTTTTCCACAGCTACTTCTGTTTTGTGCAGAGGCAAGCTCCTGGCATGCACCTGCTCCCATCCGCCAGGCACCGGACAGAGGGCCATCTCAGCTCCAGGGGACAGTCACAGCCCCCACTGGTGACAATCTCTAGGGCTTCCTCTGATAATAACCTGGTCCAGAAAGCCTTTGCCCATCCTTTTACCAGCAGCCTCCTGAGAGGCTTACATATACTCTCCCGTTCTTGCCAAATCTTTTTCTCCACGGCTCAGACCCACTCTCATCTGAAGTGTCCTCGGCTCACGTCGGCTGTGCCACCCTCCTCCGGCGGCTTGGGCTGGCCCCGGGGATCTTTAAAGATTTTTTTTTTTTAAGATTTTATTTATTTATTTGACAGAGACAGCGAGAGCAGGCACACAAGCAGGGGGAGTGGGAGAGGGAGATGCAGGCTTCCCATTGAGCAGGGAGCCCGATGTGGGACTCGATCCCAGGACCCTGGGATCACGACCTGAGCCAAAGGCAGACGCTTAACGACTGAGCCACCCAGGCGCCCCCGGGGATCTTTAAACAGAGATGGAGAGACAGCTCCCTCGCTCTGGTCTCCCGGTGGACTGGCAGCAGCCCACGCAAGGGCACCTCCTGCCCCCCGCAGACAACACCCAGAGAAGCCAGCGCTTGGGCAACCTCCGCCTGCCCCTCCACAGTCCTGCCGCTCCTGGAGCCCCGGGAGCCCTTGGCCACCCCGTCTGGCCGTGGTTTTGCTCCTTTCCCATCTTTCAACACCTCCCAGAAACACAAGCTCATTACATGGCCCCATGCTGGTTCACTTGAGAAATAAAACTCAGAAACAAATTAAACAGCAATTTCTTTTTAAAGAGGAGAGGGGCCAGGCTTCAGGAATCCCAGGCCAGCGCTCCTTGGTTCCGACTTCTGGGGGCCACTTCCCCCCACCAGCTCTGGTGGTATTAAAGCCAAGGCCTCCATGTGGTTTGCACCCGCAGTGATTTTGCATTTAATTTCCTTTGTTTTTCCTCCCTGAATGTTTGCTCTGACCTGAGTCCCTTTTATCAAGACTTTGGTAATAAAATGCAAAACCCTCCTTGGGACCACAGGCCAAGCAGCACGCAACTTACTTCGCCTAAGTGTGAGGAGAAGTGGCAGGCCAGAGCTGGCCGAGCTCGGTCACCCTCTCTGGCTCGTGCCTGCTCTCCTTTGTCCCTCGTGCAGGCCGGGGATGCGCCCAGGGGCATCGTGGACAGAGACTAGGGGTGACCTGCCTGAGCCAGAACAAACCAGTGGTCTCCCCAGTATGCACCCATAGAGATGCAAGTAAAACTGCCAAGCTCATTCTAACTGGGGACTCAAATCCAATTCTCTCACAGGTCCCAGAGGCCACCAATTAACATACCACGGCCTGCCCCGCTGTGCCCCTGCTTCTCAGCTGCTCCAAAACACATAACCCAGGGCTCCAAAGAGCTAGTCCCAATTACACACCAAATTAAGTTTTAAGCTATATATATATTTAGGCTGGTGCCTGTAACAGAAATAAAAAATAAACCCGCTCTAGTTTTTTCTGTGAGTGATTCTGTCTAACCTCAGCGCTAAACCTCAGTTCACTTTTATGATGACAGATGACGCCAGCCAGCCATAAAAACCCAAGCTTAGGAAAAGGGATTTTTCACATCCACCCAGATGGCCAGACCAGGGTGACATGACCAATCCAGGCGGACTGCCCTGACGTGTCCAGGTGAAAGCGAGGTGGGGATTTAAGTGGCCCCACACAGATCATTCACATCCCCATCCAGACAGCAGACAGTACTGACTACACTCAGCTGTGGATAAGAAGATGGGGACCCTGTCCTGATAGGTTCTACAAGGACGGATGGAGAGAGGGAGAGAAGGAAGGAAGAAAGACAAAAGGAAGGAAAGGTAGAAAAATATTCTCTTCACACAGCATGAAGGCTCACCTCATGAACCCCTAACGCCGAGATCCTTGGGGGACTGAGCTGACCACAAATTTTGGTGATTTTTTTACACGAGTGCTTTCATGGAAGTATTCTGTCTTCTGAATACTGAGTAACTTCTAAAGCAGTGTTTTCTGAACCACATTCTGTAGACTACTAGTTCTCAAAGGCCTCTCAAAAGAGGAGTCCAGGAAGTCTGGGAAATAGCAGTATATTAAAGGTTCTGATAAGTCCTGCAATAAAAAAAAAAAAAACTTTCTTTAACTTGGTCTAAACCAAGCTCCTTTGAAGCCAAACCCCTCTTCTGTGTAAAACTGATCACAACTTCCTTGTAGGAGCCTGTTTTGCAAATACAGAGAGATGTTCATTAACGAGGGATGTCTCCACTGGGTCCTCACAGCCAGTGAACTGGGGAGCCACACTTCCTGTGACAGAGACTACCACATGTTTGCCAAGCCCTGCATCCTTTTCCTCTTGGGCACACAGCCAAACTATACTTCCCAGCCCCGCCCTTGCAGGTGGCGGGGGCCTCACAACTGAGACCTGGACGGTGGCATGTAGGTGGGTCCAAGGTATGAACCCACCTGCCACTTTCAGACAAGTCCTGAACAATCCACTGTGCTTTGTGACCACTACACAGGGACCATTCCAAGGACACAGAGGGTGACAGAGCCACAGGAGGGAAGGAGCCCAGACTCCCGAGTCTCCCCTTGGACAAGGATCACTGGGCGGCGCAACCTGATGAGGAACAGCACTGCTGGACCACTGAGTGAGTCAGCAACACGTCGTCCCTGAGTTAAGCCACAGGCATCTTGGGGTTGTTGCTGGGGCATTGCCTGCCCTAGCTAACACGTGTCGTGAGTGAGAACCAGGCTCCCCAGGAAGGAAGGGAGGAAGCCAACGTTAACTAAGTCTGTTCCCGGCACAGTGAGAATCACCTGACGCCTGCCATTCATTTGTCCCAGCCACTGCCCCACCCCGGTTAGCGACAAGTACTTCCTGCGTGGATGAGGACACCAAGTCTCGGAGACTTGGCGGTAGAACCGGGAGAAGACCCTAGCGTGGTTGCTGTAAGCCAAGACTCTCCCCGCGGCACGGCGCTGGGCTGGTCGAACCCCTTCAAAATTAACACTTTACTGAAGAACCTTGATGAAAAACCTGTTTCATGCCCAGGTTAGCTCAACTGCGGAATTTAACAGCTGACCTGGTATTTTATCCCCAAACAGATCTTAACAGGCCTAATAAGAATTAACTCGACCGCTTGGGTTCAGCTATTTTTTTTTTTTTTAAAGGAGATTAAAAACATTCCGCTGCATACAAATGACCTTAATTTGCATTTTTAAGCACATCTGTCTTTAATAAACCCCGCACCTGCCCTCCACATACCAATGTTTTCAAGTACAAAGGCCAATCAGCCGCGGGAATCTCGAGTATTAGGGTGACCAACTGTCCCAGTTCACCCAGCACCAAGGGGGGAACCCCAGGATTCGGGACGTTCAGTGCTAAAACTGGGAAAGTTTCCGGCACACGAGAATGAGTTGGTCATTCTGGCTGGTAGACACGGTGCCGCGGCCAGGGACAGCGGCCGGGAGGGCGGAAGGCACTGGGATCCCCCCATGGGTGACACAGACAGCGAGAAGCAAGGTGGTTAATATTTGCTTTAAATGCAAGGGATAAAGCAAATTGTGAAACCCCCATTTACCGCTTTTGCCTGCCAAAAAAAAGTGACACCAACATGACTCTAAATTCCTACTCTGAGCAGGAGAGGGAGGGCTGGAACCTGTGGTCAGGGGAGGCAGGAGGTGTCAGATTCTCCTCGGGCTGGAGGTGTCACCAACATTTCGCATTAATTAGCAGGAGAGAGGACAGGCTGCCCGTGCCGGGGTCCAGGGACCGAGCTGCGCCAAAGTGACAAATATGAACGCTTCACACGACACTGGTGTCCATTAAAAAATAAATTTTTTAAAACCTAAAAAAAAAAAATGCTTTGTCTGAAAGCAGACATAAGTTGCCTACTCACACGGGCCACCCAAACGGACACACTCGTGCACATCTGTGTGCGCGTGCAGGCGTGCCCCTCACCGTAATGCAGTTCACCTCCAACCCTCTTCAGGCACATTTAGTCCCAGGGGCACTGGAGGGATTTTATCATTACAAGGTCTCCCTGATGCCACAGACACATGGTTCGGACCGGAAGGGCTGCACTCTGACATTGAGGTCAAGGTTGGATCATTGTCACCGGGTACAAATGCGGAATGGCAAATTCCAGGTCTGTAATCTTAAAAAAAAACAAAAAACAAAAAAACCCCCACTGAGACTAGACACGTGATTCTCAACCGTGGCCGCACATGACAGTCACCTGGGGAAGCTCTAAAATATAGGGATGTCTGGGCTCCGCTCCAGGCTAATTGAATCCAAGTCCCTGGGTGTGGGGCCCAGGCATCTGCATTTTCAAAGCTCCCCAGGTGATTCTGACACAGAGCCAGAGCTGAGCACCACTGCTCTGGGCCAGGAGTTGGCCATTTTTCCTGTCAAGGGCCAGATAGTAAATGTTTTAGACTTCGCAGGCCACACGGTCTCCAGCGACTAGTCAACTCTGCGGTCCTGGTGGGAAAGCAGCCAAGACAGTAAGTAAATGGGCATGGCTGTGTTCCAATAAAACTTTATTTATATGAACAGGCAGTGGGCTGCAGTTTGCCAAGCCCTGCGCTAGACTCCACAGGCCCCACCGCCTGATTTAAGCAGCCATCCCAGGTCTGACTGGTGGCCCGACCTCACGGCCCAACTTTTTAAAAAATTCGCTTTAGGGCTTCCGGAGCGGGGCTTTGTTTGCATTCTATTTACTGTCATAGGAAAATAAAATAGCAGCGGTGGGGTACGTGGGGTGGGTGAAGTGGCAGGCATGGGGGAAATAAAAGCAGAAAAACAGGGGTGCCTGGGGGGCTCAGTCGGTTGAGGCGTCCAACTCTTGGTTTTGGCTCAGGTCATGATCTCAAGATTGAGGGATCGAGCCCCGCATCGGTTCCATGCTCAGTAGGGAGTCTGCTTCCGATTCTTCCTCCCTCCGCCCCTCTCCCCCCTCAAATAAATAAAATCTTAAAGAGAAGCAGAAAAGCTGAGGTTTGGTGCCTGCAGATCAGAGAATGCCTTCTCTCCTCCCGTCACCAAAACCAGTAAGAAAAATAACATTTGGGCAACCAGGCTTTGACATGATTCTTACCTTTGCTTTCCTCGTTCAGCATACCGGCCTTTCCCAAGACAAGTCAGTCAGAGCACCTACTCCTTCCTCGCCTCACCCCTGCTAAATATCCCCTTTGTCTGAGGAACCCAAGGGAGCAAGAGGAAAAACCACCCCAAACAACCATCATTGACTTTTCTTCTCTTCTTCTGTAGTTTAAATAGAAACGAGTAAAAAAAAAAAAAAAAAAAATCAAATAGGCTACCTCCTACTTGTAGGCAAAACTTCTCAGTAGATTAAATTTTGTTCAAGGAGAGTAATCTTCCCCATTTTCTGAGCCCCACGAGGAACCCAGATTTACTCTGCTCATCAGACCATTTGGGAATCTGGTGTTTTGGTTGGAGAGGTTCTTAAATAAGATTACTGAGGGTAGCTTCCCATCCAGCACTGGCATTAAGGCAGTCATCCAGAGTCTACTTGAATGCCTCTCAGGACGAGGCGCTCAGCACTTCTCCAAAATCAGGCTCCCATGATCTTAGAGCTGTCTTTTGGAAAAGGGCAAATCCAGTAGGGGTACAACAGTTAAGGAAGCGAGAGGAAATAAACGGGCCTCAGTTTGACATGAGGAAGGCAGGCCATCAGAGGTGACCAAGCTGGAGAAGGCTACCTGGAGAGGCCAAATGCTTCCAGTCCTTCAAACCTTAGCATTTTAGAAAGAAACTAAAAACACACTGATACTCTCCAGCAGCTGATTCTGATAGAAAGCCTGTTAAGTGGTTTTCAGGCTGCCGAAAAAGCTGGTGAGCTGGAAGAAGGTTTTGTTACTGCTCTTGAAAACTATTATCATTCCTCCATCCGGATATGCTATGATGACTCTCCTTGTCCCAGATTTCTTTGGGATGAATGTGTATTTGAAAATGAATCTGTGCATTTATGCAGGAGATGAAAACACAGGAGTCTACCCAAAGTAGGGACAGAGCCTATCACGAACAGCTTCTTACACAAAGGTGCAGGGGTTCTGCAAATACTCACGTTTTCCTCATTGGGGGCAACAAAAATCTCATAGCCAGATGAATTTCCCTTATTGCTCTGCTGCCGGGAAATTCTTTATGAAACCTGATGTCTGAGTTTCATAGATGAATGGGACCATGGCCCATCTAATCTGGATACTCACTTTCACCCAATTTTTACAAAGATATTACTTGATACAGACTCTTTTGTCGATTTTCTTTTTAACTCTGTTTTATGGATCAGGTAAGCCACCTGAAATGTTTTGGTTCAAGAAGGGAGGATATCCTCAGTGAATGCACGAACACGTGAATGAGTAACTCCATTAGTAGAAAGTGTCTTGTACGTCACTGTTGCCCCTGGTACATGAGTGCAGATGCTTGTCGAGTGAGTGGAAAACCCATCTACCAGTCTGCTCCTTGCATCTGGCCTCCGAAACCACCACGCCCATTCTGATACAGCCTGGATCACTCTCCAACTGCAACCTTGACCTCTAGCCTGTTGTCTAACCTCCCCAGCATGGCTCTAGGAAAAAATCCAGATCTTCTCCCGTTTTGTACCTGCCCCCTGCGACTCCCACAGTCTCTGCTCACAGTATTGCTCTGGCTGTTTCTGGGAGCCACAACCTCAGGCGGATCCAACGGGACAGAACCCAGAAAGTTTCGGGGAAGATTCCTGGGAAACAGCGTGGGGACCAGCTCAGCAGTGTGCTGGCCCTGATGGGGTAGATCACTGTGGTTCTATCAGTGGGGGTCTGACCTGGAATCCAAGTCCACAGGGTTGTTCCCATGAAGGGATTTCTCCCAGGCCAGCATTTTTGGTGCATGGGTTCAGGAACCAAGAGGACAAGCCTGACTGCATAACCGCCCACCACCTGCACACAGTGGCCAAGGGCCACATCTGGCCCACGTTAGCATTTGGCACTTGGCTTAAATGAATGGCCAATGACGAAGCTAGGTCTGACTGACTCTCAGGAAGAAGTGGGGTGCTGAGCCGTGTAGCCTCATTGTGCTTAAAGGAAACTTCATGACTCCTAAAAGTTTTCGGTGGTCTGTTTTTTATGGCTGAAGGTGCGGTGTATTTGGGGCTCACACTGTGCATGCCTTGTCTCTTTCCTCTGACCCAGCTACCCTATGAGATGGGTACACTCATTGTGGTGTGTACCCTGTGAGTGTTCTGCCCGTAGATTTAAGTGGTAAGGGCGTGGAACCCCGGAGGCCAACGACTCGGCCACTGGATCAGAGCCCCTTCTTGGGAACTCAGATGGGGACTGAATGCAGCCTCCGTCCGGCTGGTCTCTGAATGCAGCGGGTGGTATGGAGGCCATCAGCTGCTGTGTAGACTGGAGGGCAAAAAAGAACAATCAGGAAAAAGATGGAGCGGGGCAAAGTATGCAAAGGGCAGTCCTGTTCCAGCCTTAATCTGAGGCCCTGCTACACCGGGCCTTTGGATTCAGTGGGACCGCTGTAGTTTTCTTAATGCAACTTTATAGCTTCGTCACGTTCTCATGGGTTTCTGTTGGTTACAGTTAAAAGCATCCTCACTAGTTTCTTCAACAAAGTACAAAGAAGAAAGAGAAGAAGGAAAACCTACGGATTAAGAAAGGTTTAAAGGCTTAGGAGACACCAGCCCATTGCAATGTAGGGCCTTTCTCTGGATCCCGATTCAAACAAACTTTTATTTTTAAAATTTTTTAAAGATTTTATTTATTTCTTTGACAGAGAGAGACACAGCGAGAGTGGGAACACAAGCAGGGGGAGTGGGAGAGGGAGAAGCAGGCTTCCTGCTCTGTGGGGCTTGATCCCAGCACCCTGGGATCATGACCTGAACCAAAGGCAGAGGCCTAACTGACTGAGCCACCCAGATGCCCCCAAACAAACTTTTAAAGTAAAATAAAATAACTGTTCTGAAAGTTCAAAAACATAACTAAAATAAATCCTTGGAAAACCAGAGACTGCCAAAATGAGAGCAGGAAGAAATAGAGACTTTAAATAGAATCAACAGAAGTTAAAAAAAAAAACAAAGAGCCCTTAAGGCGAACATCCCTGATTCCCATTTCACAGATGCACCTACCAAGGCAGGGACAAGCGAGGTCACCCCATCTGGCAAGAAATGGAGCGGGGTTTCACACCCAGGTCTGACCCCCAAAGCCTGTGGTCCTATGGAACTGCCTCCCGACCTTGCCCCTGACTGACTCAGACTTCCCAGTAAACCAGGACAGAGATCATTAGTAGAATATTCTAAGTCCTTCCAATTTAGGTCACTACCTCCTACCACATTGCCTGCCACCCTGGCGGATCCCTCTGCAGATGGATGCATATTTTCGGGCTTGTGTTATTTTCAAGTTCACATATTTTACTCAGTTGTTCTGCAAAGAACCATACCTCGGGCAAGGGAAGAACCCTATGTGATAAAGTCTAAAAGCTGCAAAAGGGCTTCCCCGTGGGGACAGGCCAGCAGGTGGAGAAAGCTCATGGAGAAGGACCCTGCTTTCATTATAAGCTTGTCTGTGTATTTTATCTTTTTAACCATGTGCCTATATTTGGGAGAAATTTTAAATTTTACTTAAAAAAAAACAAACTTCCATGTACTCAACCCTGTGCAGAGCGCAATGTTTCTGATCTTCTGTCCTCCAGACCATCGGGGGAAATATTTACAAATGTAGTATTTGACAAAAGGATTTTGTTCAAAAAAGTTACCTAGAACAGAAAAAACTGGAAAAGTCAATAGAAAAAAGTCATATGAGTTGAATTATTCCCAGATTGCTTCTTTCCTTCCATTTTGCCTTCTGCATACATTTTAATTTTGCTCGCTTGTTTTAACATACTTTTGACCCTATTATGTGTGCAGCGTGTTATCTGCATGGTGGGCACTGCTGGGTGCCGAGCAGGGATCTCTCCTCACCTTTCCCAAATGGTGGTTATTGTTGTCATTCTTATTATCTTGCTTCTCTTCTCCATCATTGTACACTGGGGCTGGGTGAGGGGAGGCGGGCAGACCACCTGTCTTTTCGTTTATAGGCACAAGGAACCAGACACGTTCAGACCTGGTGGGGAACCTGGCACAGGCCTTCACAATCCTGGATTTTGAGCCCCGCTGCAACAACAGGATGAAACCTTGTGGCTCTCTCCTTGGAAGAAGGCGTGTATGGATGCCGGGTGGCTTAGGGTGGGCTGAGCAGACACTGCTGGATGCCTCCCCTATAACTATTTTGCTCTTCTCAACTCCCAGGATCCTAATTTTGAGTCAGCAATCTGCCTAGTTTCCCGGGCAGTTAGGGGTAGTCATGTGACAGAGCCTGGCTGATGAAGTGGGGGTGGAAATTAGGGAGTTAGGGGTGGGGTTTCCAGGAGTGCTCTGTAGAAGGGAGCGGAGGATGCTGGACTGTGCCCTCTTTGCCCTTCTTCTAACCCTCTGGCTTCCCGGAATGGAGCCGTGGAGCTAGAAATACAAGAGCCAGTGCTAAGGATGGTTAAGCAGTGGATGGAAGTAGCTGGTTCCCCGATGGCCCCACTGGGTCCTGAACGGGCTGTAGGCTGCCTAGCTCTGGACTTCCTGTTGTATGAGCCAGATGAACCCTCTTGGATGAAGTCCCGTAAGTTGGGTTTTTGTTACTTGCAGCTAAACACAATCCTGACTGGTACAAGACACGTTCTCTTGTTTTTCGAAACCCACCAGAAACCCATCGGTGTGGACTCAGCCACATCCCCGTTGTTGGTAGTTAGGCTAGCTGTCATGTTTTGGGAAGCTAAAAATACTTCGGTAATGAGTACTACTATGCCTAAGCGCTGGTGGGCTCTTCTACATCACTTCACAACCTGCAAACCTGTTTCGCACACACCCCATCCCCAGCGCTGCAGCGGAAAATGATTCATGGCAGAACAGCTCAGCAGCCACATGATAGGCAATGGGATCTCCACGATGTCTTTTCTCTCCTTTATGTCCCTCCCCCATCTGAGTTGTGCTCAAAAAGCCATCCAACTTCAGTGAATCATGGCTGCTGAGTCTATGCGAGAAACGAGAAACAATTACAAATGGCGAAGAGCTAAGGGATGTGTTGTCCTTGCAGATAAGCCTTACTGGGGGTCACCCTGCCAAGCCAAGAAGCCTCTCACTGCAGGGTGCAAAGAATGAATGAATGCAAGAGTTTGAGGCATGAGGAAGGATTTGTAAATACTGGATATTGCCCGGGGCCTCTGAACAACATGGTGGTGGTGGGGGGGGATCGGACAAAAGTCTCAGAGATGATGAGCCAAATGTTTCTGTGTGTTGGGGGGTGAGCTGGCGGAGTTGAGGGAAAGTGGGAAGGGCAGGTATTCGAAAAGGTGGCAAAGACTGTGAGATCTTGAAAAGGCATTAGGCTTTTAACAACAATACAGGAAATCTGCTCGGGGGACCACCTGGAACCAAACATCACCCCCTCTAACCTCTGGGTTTCCTGCGCGCACTCTTTATTTCCCATGTGGTATGTGCACTCGGCGTCTGCAGCAAGTGATCCCACGTGTGTGTGTGTGTGTGTGTGTGTGTGTGTGTCGGGGGGGGGGTGTTGCTGAAGAGCCAAAGGCAATGTCCATCTTCCTAGTTCTTAGATGGCGGCGCTAAGACCTCCACCCACCATCTTGCATGCTGCCAGAGCTTTGCTGCCCCGCACCTGATGTTCACTTGGCCAATGGAATCCACTAAATCAGCTCATCTCCCAGTCAGGCGGTCTTTGCAATCTTTCAAACACACGGGTTCCCTCCTTGGGCCCTTCGGAACATCTTCAGTTTATCAACTGAACTCGTTTGCTATAGAGCAAGGAGGACCTGGTGTCTGAATCACAAAGGTCATCTATTACCCTTGCTTGCGGAAACCAGGCACCTCAATGTATTAAGTTGTGCGCACCGTGCTGGGCACTCAGCAGGTGGGTGTTGTGACCTCCACTTTACAGACCAGGAAAGAGAGGTGAGGGAGTTTCGTGCTCAGGATCACCCAGGAAGAAAGAGAAATGCTAAATGTAGGGAGCAAGTTCCCCCGATTCCAGAGCAGTGGAATCGCAGAGGATCGTTGGGCCTTTGTTGGACACCCCTCCTCCCACATTCAATCTTTTCCTTCAGAAGGAGCAGCTGGACCCTCCCGGCCACGTGGCTTTCTGAGACGCATTCCTTTACTTTTAGACCCAGGTTCTACACTCGGGTCCGAGGGCCAGAACCAGGCCCGGGGTCTCGTCACGCAGAGAAGAGTTTTCTGCCCTCGGCCCCTGCAGAAGGGAAGGATTAGCGAGGCAAAGCCCAACTTGATTGAAAAATAACTTCCCTCCAGGCTGCTTTATGGCTTTGCACCTCTTCCAGCTCCCGCTGAGTCTGGCCCCAAGACCGGTGGACTCGGGGTGGTCTTTCCTTCTCCAGGGGGCCGGAAGTTACCAAAGGAACGCCAGGGGGTGCTAGACAGGCCATCTGAAGTGGGGCAGCAACTTATTAATGTTTTTTAAAAGTTCAAAAACTAAAAAAAAAAAAAAAAGTTCAAAAACTAATAGCCAACTATAAGGGGTCAAGGCATTCTGGCTCTACAGCTTACTGGTTCTGTGATGGGGACAAGGGGCCTTCCCTCGCTGTCCCCATCTGCAACGTGTGTGTGGGGGGGGGGGGGGGGGGGGGTGGTCTGGGGCCCCGGGTGCCGGGGTGGGGGGGGGGGGGGGGGGGGGGGGGGGGGGAGTTGTCTACGGCACCGTGTGGTTGGCATGAGGCTGAAATGAGAAATGGTGTTTGCAAAGTGCTTGGATTGGACCCATAGCCGTGCCTGCCCCACCCCCCATGAGCATATTTACATTGACCAGATCAGCCAAAGCCAGTTTGCACCATGACTTTCAGAGCAGGGCTGACTTTGGCCTTGTCCGTGCTGGGCTTCTGGGAGGCGATCTATGTCATAGGCAATAGGAGCGTGTCTGGTTAGGGCAGGGGCTGACCACACGGGATCTTAGTGTAGGGCTGGCCATGCCAGGAAGACCAACCGTGGACTTAGGCTGGTCACCCAGTATCAGCTGGCCTGGAGACCGAGTTCAACAAGGAGGGCAATCTGTCAGTCAGTCATCATGCCTCAATGAAAACGCTGGGCACCGCAGCTCAGTGAGCTTCCCTAATGTAATGCGAGGGTAACATGAGGGTAACGGCCTTCAGTGAGTGTGTGTCTCTCTAATGAATTCTCAAACCAGAGGGTGATTTCTGGAACCCCTTGAACTTGCAACTGGTGTCGGAAATATGAGCCGTCTTATGGGGAGACTGTTTTCGTGACCTCTGTAGTCTGGTGACTCCAGGGCAATTTCTACAACACGAACCCTCTTGAGCTTCCTGCCTGCTGTCGCCCGCAACCACCCAAACTGGAAAGGATGAGGGGACAGCGGGAGCTTGGGCGGGCACTAAGCGACCTGCTTTCCGGACGCCGACTCCTGGGCACCGCAATCCACACATCTGTAAAATGGGACCCACCGTGCTCGCCTCTCCAGGTTGGGACTTGCCTGGGGTCTCACAGCTAGGGAGATAGAGCAAATGGGTCACCTCCACGGCCTCAGTACTTCGCACTCAGCTTCGCTACCTCTCTGGGCTGAGGTCAGCTCCGGGGGGGGGGCGGGGGGGCGGCGGGGGGAGGGACAGACCCAACCTCAGGAGCAGGTCTCGTTCACATGGAAAATGTCGTTTCAAACATCTGAATCATCACAGTTACAAACACGGATCAAGTGTCGCAGACACGCTGGAAGACGGAGGACAGCGTCACCTAACATTGCCTGGTCATGTCATGACGATCACCTGCGAGCCTCCTAGGCCCAGGCCCTGACGGGATCTACATGCCAGCAGAGGAGCCTGGGAATCTGCATGTTCAATATGCCCTGCTGGCCGAACCTCTTGCAGGGGCAGATCTGAGAACCACCATCAAGATCAAAAGGGCCTGGGTCCCGCCCCCCCAAACCCCAGGTAGCACTGCTGCTGGGCAGGTCTCTCAGGTCCCAGGCCTTTGTGTCCCCACCTGTGCAAATGGGGGTGGGGGTTATGGCTGTTCTTTCGCACTCGGGGCACGGCGGTGGGGATGACGTGCTTGGGACGGGCCCGGCGCCGTGGCCTGGGAGCTACGGTCAGCCCTGGGGAGAGGCAGCCCATAGCTCTCAGTGCACAGTCCAGCACGTATAGCCAGGCCCACTACAACCCTTGCTAAAAACACAAACTCCTGCTGGCGCAAGTGGCATGTTAGGGGCCAATTTAAGTACGACATGAAGGTTGCATTTGCTGATGCACAGTTTTGTCTTTGAGAAATGCTAGATGTACACAGACAGCAACACCCAGCTGCTCGGAGCTGAACAGATCCACCCAGGAATATATAAAAGACACACACACACACACACACACTCACGTGTGCACACCGCAAACATCTACCCGCTGCGTTCCCCGCCCGTGTTCCAAGCCACACCCATCCACATCTCATGTTACAGGTTACCATGGGCTGACTAGCGTCCTCCCCGAATTCCTCTGTTGGAGTCCTAACCCCCAGGGCCTCAGCATGTGACGTAGTTGGAGATGGGTGGCGGGGTCTTTAAAGAAATGATTCAATAAAAAATGAGGCCATTAGCTTGGGCCCTAATCCAACATGACCAGTGTCCTTATAAAAAGAGGAGATTCGGACACACAGACACCAGGGCAGCGCCTGTGCGGAAGGAAGACCATGGGGGGGTACCCAGCAAGAAGGTGGCCGTCTGTCTGCAGGCCCAGGAAAGAGGTTTCGGGAGAAACAACGCAACCAACACCTTGATCCTGGACTTCCAGCCTCCAGCCTGGGGGACGAAGAATGTCTGCTATTCATCCCATGCAGCCCGAGGTATTTTGTGACGGCGGCTGGAGTAGACGGACACACAGCTTTCCATCCAATCTCGGGTCACCCTCCTCCCACCAGCTGGCCATCTCTCACAAGCCACACGTGTGCCGTGCCCACTCCCACGAGCAAGCTGCAGGCCTCCCATACCTGCTGCAGGTCTTTTGCAACCATTTCCCAGGTATAAAACTGGGCTGTTGTTTTTATGAGGTTCCTATCTCTTTTTTCTCTGTGTCCCTGCCAAGTTCTTGAGTTTTGTGCTCTCTTCTAGACTGGATGCTGTGTCCCCTCAAATTCACATGCTGCAGTCCTCACTGACAATGGGATGGTGTTGGAGGTGGGGCCCCCGGCAGGTGATTAAGTCAAGAGGGTGGCGCCCCTGTGAATGGAATTAGTGCCCTGATAAAAGGAACCCCAGAAAGCTCCCTCGCGTGCCCGTTCCATCAGGTGAGCGCTCAACAAGAAGACGGCCAACAGCGAACCAGAAGCAGGCTCTCGCCAGCCCCCAAATCTGCCAGCACCTCAACCTTGGATTTCCAGCCTCCCGAACCATGAGAAATAAATTTCTGTTATTTACGAGCCACCCGGTCTGTGGCATTTTATTCTAGCAGCCAGACACACTAACACATGACTCCAGCCTATTTTCCCTTATTCTCATGTTTATACGAGTGGGGTGATTTGGGGGAGCTCATGGGTCATGTTATATAGCCAGTTCTGTTTGGAGTATTCTAAGCCCTTTGCCTAAATTAATTCTTTTAATCTTAATTCTTTTCCCCCTGTGAAGCAAATATGTTATTATCCCATATTACAAACGAGAAACCTGAGGCACAGAGAGGCCAAGTAACTTGCCTGGAGTCGAACCCCTAGGAGTGGGCACTGCTGTGGTCTGAGCCCAGGCGGTCAGGCTCTCCGGAGCCCAGGGTCCCGACACCAGGATGTTCGGTGGTTGTACGGGGTGGGGGACACAGGGGACAATGCCCCACACTTTCCTCCCGCAGCTCACCCACCACCGAGTCCCCGCCACCAGTTGGGAAGGACTGCGTGATGCTCCCTACATCATTTTTAACCCGATCTTATTCACAAAACGGCATAATTTGATCAGGCTTACGCACGTCTCATGGGAAGGAACTCTGGGTTGTGTTGTAAGACAATGACTCTTGCCAGAGGAAATGGCAACCAGTGGCTTTGTGACTTACCAGATAATTGCAGCGCTTACGACTTAGAAAGCGCTGTCTTTATGAACACCGTTTTGTTCCCTGAGAATAGGCTGCCTTGGCGAGCACACCCCACCTGCTGGGCCCAGGGGCGGGCGTTTGCCCTGTGCTGGCCGAATCCTCCACGAGCCCCCCAACACCTCTCTTTCTCAACTATCTCTTAAACATTCACTCAAGACACTTAAAGGACCAGGGGCTAAATGTCCCTTCATTTATTCATTTAAAGGCGAAGCTGAACAATGCACTGACCACAACGTGTGCCTTTTGCTGGTCTGGGAGAAAAACTGCCAAATACACTGCTGGTCAGAGACCCTGGTAAAATGTGGATGGCAGGAGAAGGGCTCTGCTGGGGGACCGGGTCACCAGCCTCAGGAACGTCCCCGGTGGGAAATGAGGCTGGAGAAGGGACCTGCAGGTCCTGGGGCACCTGAGCAGATAGGGACCTGCAGGTCCTGGGGCACCTGAGCAGATAGGGACCTGCAGGTCCTGGGGCACCTGAGCAGAATAGTAATGACAATAATAACAATAATGAATGGCGGCTTCTGAGATGTGCTAAGCCCAGCTCTGTGGCAGGTAGGGGAGGAGGCGTGCTCCGTGAGAGCCTTGAATGCCACCCAAGGGCTTCTTTTGGACCAAATATACAATGAGGCCATTCTTCATCTGGGTTCCTTAAATTAGAATGTGCGATCTTTCATTCTGGGTTGCAGTTTACACTAGTTAGAATTTGAGAAGTAAACCAAAGGCAAAGGAGGCAAGAGTAAAAGGGAATGATTTATACTTTGTTCATCCAATTAAACAATTGTTGAGTACCTGCTGCCAATTGCGTCTAGACGAGGAACTATTCACTACTGTTTTTATTCATTTTCTGTCTTCATCCTCCGTAAAGAACGGATTTTAAGTCATTCTCTCGGATGTGAAGGATGCCAACAGTAGATGAAGGTGTCTATTCATCGACAAAGACCCAGCACCGGCCATTTAAAATATTTTGTTAATAGAATAACTATGTGCTTCAATGTTAAAAATATTTCAACTGCACCTCATTAATTCAAATTAATCTCCTTCCGTTCACTTGCGTTACGTAAGCGGTGGGTAGGGAGAAGGGCGCTAACATTTCCAGAGGCAGGCAGTTGGCTAAGAGTGCTCATGACCACCATCCTGTTTCATTCTTGTAGCACCAGTGTCTGTGGGCTCCCTGTTTTGGATGCTGCCTTCTTGCTCCCTTGCCGCTGCCCCGTGGCCCTGAGGGGTATGGAGCTACCATGTTCTACTGGGAACTCACATCCTAGGCCATGACCCCACCACATGTCACACAACCTGGCCCCTTGCAGTCACAGATTGCCTTGGAGGACACGGTCCCCCAGCTGAGCCAATGAGCTCCTTCCCTGGGAGCTTAGGACTTGCGACTACAGAGACCACCAGGGATGTCTCTCTCTCAGGACTGGAGCTGTGATTTGAACTTGGGGGTTAATGGCGGTCATACAGGGCTCGATCCCATGACTCCAAGATCACGGCCTGAGCAGAAATCAAGAGTCAGATGCCCAACTGACTGAGCCACCCAGGTGCCCCAAGAATAAGAGGGAATTTGACAAAATGCAGAGAGGAATGAAACAGTTGTCAATGCCCAAGTCCTGGTTTCCTTTACTTCTGGGCCCCCGCTACATCCCTGCCTGGCTAGTGGCTTAATCAGTATTTCCTCCTTGAAATCCGTAAGCAGATTTACTCCCTTTCATGCTTAGGTGAGTTCTAGTTAGGTTTCTGTCACTTGCCACCATGAGTCCTAACAGACAGTCACCATAATCACCATCTCACCAATGAAGAAATGAGACTTGGGATGCATGCCCAAGGCCATGCTGCGATAGAGTTTCCGAACCAGAATCTGACCGCCTAATGTCTATTTCCAACATACCTTTGGGTATGTGCAACAGAAGGAACAGGCCTCCATGACTGACACTACGGGTCATTCTGGTTGGAGGGTGGGGTATCCCCAGAGTCAAGGATATAAAGGCATCTGCAGGGATGGGCAGGCTCAGCTCTCCTCCATCCTTTCCCATCAAGTCCCCCCAACCCCAACCACCCCCCAAAGCCCTCTCCAAGATGGCTGCCATTGGGTGTCCTTTGGGGTATGGCAGAAGTTGGTTCTTCTCTTAGCTCCGCCACCCAGCTATGTGGTCAGGGGTAAACTCTCTATGATGGGCTGAGTTATGTCCTCTCAAAAATCTGTATGTTGAAGTCCTAACCCCCAGTACCTCATAACTGACCCTACAGGAGATGAGGTCTTTACAGAGGTAGTTATGTTAAAATGAGGTCATTAAGGGGAGGCCCTCATCTAGTAGAACTGGTGTCCTGAAATACACACAGAGGGAAGACCCAGTGAAGACAAAGGGAGAACACAGCCGTCTACAATCCAAGGAGAGAGGCCTGGAACAGATTCAGCCCTCACGGTCCTCAGAGGGAACCAACCCTGATGGCACCTTGACCTTGGACTCTGGCCTCCAGATCTGTGAGAAGATAAATGTCTACAGGTAAAGCTCCAGTGTGTGGCACTTCGATACAGCAGCCCTAGAGAACTAATAGACTCTTCAAGATTCATCCTTTCCACCTATGGAATCACTAAAACAATACCTTTGGCCCTGTGTTGCTGGGGAGGCGGGGGTGGTGGTGGTGGTGGTGATGGTAAGAATTAAAAAGTCGACATCAGCAGCATCAGCATGCCTTCAGGGGTGGTTACTTATGTTCTAAGGATGATGCTGCCCCAGGAGCGGCAGAAGTTTCTCTGCAAGGAATCCCATTATTTCCTTGACAACAATGTTCAAAGGAGTTGACAGGTTTCCATCTTTCCTGAAAAGACTGCTCTAATCTGAAGGGCTTGTAGTAAAGCCAACTGGGTCTCTATGCACAAAGGACGAAGAAACTTCCAGGTATTGGCTCATCCCAAGAGAAGAGGGAACGGAAGTGTGCATGGTTCACTGGATGCCCCCAAGGAGCCCAATGTGGAGGGAAGGGCGATCTCCAGCTCAAGGGGGTGTCCGTGTGGCTGACATTAACAGGTACTGGCCAGAATCCTTAGGCGACCCCTATAAACACAGCAAGCCCCAGAAAAGAAAGTGCTGATAGGAAATACCTCTGAGGCAATAGGGAGCATATGGGAGCTGGCACTCACAGGTAACACAGCGTATCTTGTGTGTGTGTGTGTGTGTGTGTGATATGTGTAATATGTGGAGTGTGTGTGGGGTGTGTGTAATACATGTGTGATCTGTGTGTGGTATGTGTATGGTATGTCTGTGTGGGGTGTGTGGGGAGGTGTGTACTACATGTGTGTTTTGTTTGTATTGTGTGTTGTGTGTATGGTATGTGTGTGGGG
>NC_058411.1:9120910-9121168 GCF_002201575.2 Neomonachus schauinslandi | reverse complement strand
GGGGTGTTGTGTGTGTGGTATGTGTGTGTTTGTGTGTGTGTCGTGTGTGTTGTGTAGTGTGTTGTGTGTGTGTGTGTGTGTGGTATGTGTGTGGGTGTGTGTGGTATGTGTGTGTTGTGTGTGGTGTGTAGTGTGTGTAGTGTGTGGGGGGGTGTGCAGTGTGTGTTCAGGGCCGCTGGGGGGGCCCGGAGGCTGGCGCCAGGAGGGCCGGCCAGGGCTGGGAAAGGCGAGGGAGCGGCTCCTGTGGGCAGGAGGGGG
>NC_058411.1:9073419-9120810 GCF_002201575.2 Neomonachus schauinslandi | reverse complement strand
GGGGGGGGGGGGGGGGGGGCTCCTGGGCCGGCTGGACCCCCCCCCCCTCCGCCGGCCGCCCACCAGCTGCCTCCACCCCAGGCTTGACCTCAGGCACAGGAGCAGGGAGGAAATGCTGCTTGGAAAAGCCTGGCAGGTGCCAGGACGTGTACTTCACGAGGACAGGGAGGACAGGGACGGGGACGGGGACCGGGACAGGACCGGGAAGGTCACCCCGCCCCCAGCCCTACCGGGCCCTCCTGGGCTTTCAAGAAACACTGGAGAGGAAGCGATGGCTGTGGTTCCCACAGAGCGGCTGGGAGCCGGCCAGCAAAACGAGATCTGGATCTGTTTGGGGATCCTGTTTTTATGCCTTGCTGGAGGGGCTGGGAAAGAAGTTTGCGTCTCACCCCTCTCCTGGGTGGGCGCCCCCAGAGGGACCCCAGGAGGGACCCCAGGGTGCCACGTGCCTTTGAGCCCTCCCCTGGCCAGCACAGGACAGATCCCTGCTCCACATTATGCACATGTGCTGCTGAGCTGATTATTCTCCGACCGCAAACCACTGAGGGCTTCAACCCCTCAAAGGCTCTTCCTTGGTCACTCAGGGCTGCTCCAGTGCAAACACACGGCCTCTGGGGCCCGGCCCCACTGCTCCCAACTCCTCCCCCGCAACCCCAGACCATATCCCCTTCGCTGCTGCACATCTTTGCAGCTTCCTAACATATCTGCTTGCCATGCCTCTGGGCCTTCGCACGTGCTGTTCCTGCTGCCTGAAACACCGTCCCTGCGCTTCTCCCCCTAGCTGTCCGTTTCCCTCCTTAGATGGGAGCGCGCCTCCTCTCCGCTCTCCACTACGGCAGCACCCAAGATTCTGTGACTAACGGCTTTCCCATCCCTACCGCCTCACTGCCTCCCACGGGTACCGGGCATTCGGTGAGCGCATCATTCCTTCCTTCCTTCCGTCAGTCCTGCAGGCAGTCATTCGTTCAAAGAAGGAATCGAACACACAAGTCAAACGAATGAATCGAATATTTGCCGAAAGAATCAAACATTTATTACATTGCCTACTATGCGCAGGGGCCAAAGAATTATAAAGGACATGTCCCCAGCCTTCAGGGAGCTCATGATCCAGTTTATCCCTACTGACCAAAGATAATAGTGTTGGTTCTCCTTGTTCACAGTAGTCATGCTCTAGAAAGTTTGAATTGCAGGGGCCCACTTATGTGCAGATTTTTTCAACCAATCCAGTACCTACTGAAAAAGTAATTTCCTTATGATTGTCTGAATAATGTTTTCTCTCTAGCTTACTTTATTATAAGGTTATGGTACATAATACATATAACATACAATATATGTGTTATTCGACGGTTTATGTGGCTGGTAAGGCTTCCGGTTAACAGCAGGCTATTAGTAGTTAAGTTGGCGGGGGGAGTCAAAAGTTATACGGGAATTCTGACTGCAGGAGGTGTCAGCCCCCCTAACTCCTGGGTTGCGCAAGGGTCAACTGTATATTGTTGACTCATTAACCCTGAACTCATGGCCACCAGCGCTATAACTCTGGCCTGAACAAAGCTTACGTAACGTGAGCATTTTTCCCATAAGGTAGGTCATAGCCTTCTTGCACTTTAGCACTATGGGGGGGGGGGCACTTTAAACAGCAAAATCACCAACGAAAAGCACAAAAATGCTACAAATGTGACACTAACTAGACCTCAAAAAAGACACTCGTCTACCCGATGAGAGCCGAGACGAGAAGACAGAAGACAGACTGTCGCTTTGTTCCGACTCAGCTGGGGCCCCGTGCCCCAGAGGACGCAAATTTTCTTTGCCACTGTGCGCATGTCTGCACGTGACCAGGAAAGTGTCACAGCTATTAATTTTAGGGTTACAAATAGTCTCAGCAAGTGAGTGAACTGCAAATGTGGGATGCGTGAATAAGGAGCATCAACTGGAATGAACGGCATCCCCTTTCTCGATCTCAGACGTTTGAGTCACCAAGGTCCCGGAGACCTGGGTCTCTGCAGGGGGACACAGCAACGCACACAGTGGCTGCTGGGCCGGGTGGCTCTTCCAACCCTGGCCATCCATGGCCGTCTCCAGGGGTGCTGACTCCTCCCCACCGCCCCCGCGGAGGCCTGCGAGGATCCCACCTGCAACAAGGACCCGGAAGCCTCACGGCCCTGGCCTCCGAGGGCACCCATCAACTTCATTCTGGGAAGGAATGAATCCCGACAACCTGCAAGCAGCTCCCTCCCCCAGAGGCCTTTTCTGGGAATTTCTCCTCGAGCAGGAGAGCTGGCATCAAAAGCCCGGATGACAGGTGCTGAGGCTGGGCCAGCTTCTGCGTCCCCAAACATCCTGGAGAGTCAACATGCACTCATCACGTGACTCCCTGAGTCGCGTGGGGCACCAGCCATCAAGTGTCATCGCCTGTTCAGAGGCATTAAAGCCAATCTCAGAGTCGGGCTCTGGGGGGCTCTCTGGAAGTCGACATTTCTCAGGGCCCTGTACCCGCCCCATGGTTAACTGGGGTTTGGGCCTGGCTACTCGACACGTAGCTTTTCTCCAGGTGTTTCACTCACCAGAAGGCCAACCCCACCTCCCTCCACAAAAGACAAACAAATACATTCCAGCGACCAGAGGACAGCTCAGCAAGCTATGGCCTCAAAAATAATCGGGACCAAGCGGGGGGTCAGCCAAGAGATATCCGCTGGGTATTTATTAAATGCCTAATAAAAATAGACAACCATTTCTTGAGCTCTTGCTGTGTGTCAGGCAAGGCACTGTGCTACGTGCTTTAGAGATAGTACTTGCCCCAATCTTGCTAAGTTCGAGGTAGGTGCTACTCTTTCCTCCCTTTTCCAGATGAGGAGGTCAGGCCCAGGGAGTCTGGGAATGGGCCCCAGGCCACACAGCTTGCCCTTTGGGAGGTAGAATGCAAAGCCCTTAATCATCGAGCAATGGGGGCCACCCCAGGCCCGGCTTCTGGCAGCTAAACCAACAGCCCAGTGGACATGTGGCTCGTTGGGGCCAGGCACTGAGCAGGCCCAGGCGACCCAGATACGGGAGGGTGCAGCCGCAGACATCCAGAAAAAGGGCTCTGGTGTGGCCCACGAGGAGGAGGAGGATGGAAGATCTGCTCACTTCACCCCAACTGCAGAATTTCAGCGATGAAGCCGTAACATTTATCTGCAATGGGGCCTCGCATTTAGAATAACTGCATATCTGAGTTGGATGGCTGGTGGGGGGAAGCTGAACGTTTGTGTCTCCCCAGAATTCATATGTTGAAACCTAACCCCTAATGTGATGGTATTAGGAGGTGGGGCCTGGGGGGTGATTAGGTCATGAGGGTGGACTCCTCATGAATGGGATTAGTGCTCTTCTAGAAGGGACCCCAGAGAGCTTCCTCGTGAGGACACAGCGAGAAGGTGCCGTCTGTGAACCAGGAACGAGCTCTCCCCAGACACTGTGACTGTCGCCTTCCAGCATCCAGAACTGGGAGAAATGAGTTCCTGTCGTTTATAAGCCAGCCAGCCGAGGCTCCGAGAGGTTAAAGTTACATCCCTAGAAAGTTCTGCTGGAAAGATTCACACCCTGGCTTCCCAGCATCCATGCACTTTGTGGGTCAGCCTGCTGCTTCTGTGAGCCTGTTTGGATTAAACACAGCATGATGGTTAATTTTATGTGTCGACTTGATTAGGCCATGCACCCACATGTCTAGTCAAAGGTTAAGTTGGATTGTTTTCTGTGAAGGTGTTTTCTGAATGAGATTGGTATTTAAATTAGCAGACTCAGTAAAGCAGACGACACTTCATGATGTGGGTGGGCCTCACCCAATCAGTTGAAGGCCTTAATAGAATAAAAACTGAGCTCCTCTGAGCAAGAAGGGATGGTGTCAGCAGATGGCCTCTGGACTGGACCTGTAGCTCTTTCCTGATCTCTGACCTGCCAGCCCACCCTGCAGATTTGGACTCACCTGTCTCCATAATCGTGTTAGTCAATTTTTAAAAATAAATCTCTCTCTCTATATATATGCACGCCCTGTTGGTTCTTTTTCCTCTGAAGAACCCTGACTAATACACACAGGTATGAACTGTGGCATGTGGAATATGGGAAAGGGGAGGAGAAAGGCACTATCTGTGTATCAGCCCTCCTATCTGCAATAATTTGCAATCATCACATTTCATTTTCACCTCTCAGTGAATCATCCTTCGAGTGGATGGCTGGGATCAGAAGGAACAAGGCCTTCTTTTCATGCTCAGACACACACTGTTGAACGTATACCTTCCAATAGCCTGGGGTAGGCAGGAGGAGGAAGGGCCTCCCTGTGACATTCTCCAGCCTCGAGGAAAAAGAACATTCTGATTTAATGAATTTGAGTTTGAATATAATCAGATTTTCTCTCTAGCAACAGCCCCACAACACAAGCCTCCTAGCAGCTGCAAGCAGCGAGCAGCCAACTCCCGGTGAAATGCATCTCACATGCAGGCCACGGGAGAAGCTGCCACTGGCACACGAGACACCAGAGCCCCAGGCCACGGGAGAAGCTGCCACCAGCACACGAGACACCAGAGCCACGCATGCAGTCACATCAAGGCCTCAGCTGTAGCCCAGAGTGAAGGGGCCGTAGGCCAGCCACTACGGGCCTTTGGTTTGGCACTTTATAGATGTTCTTTTAAAAACTTGCTTCCCCTCTGATTGGTAGATCTGAAAGGTGGTCAGATGGTCTGACCCTCAGAACCCAAAGGATTTTATCCCAGCTCATGAACTGTGATTAAGGTTAGAGTGCTTTGGGTTCATATCTTGCTTTCCAACTCATCAAAGGGCTTATCCTCATGGTCCAACTGAACAATAATGTGGCCTCCTGACTGGTCAAAAGGCTCTGTCAGCCTGAGCCTCTGCCAGGCTCCCCTTCTGAATCCACAAGCCTGGCCGCTTGCCCACAAAGGTTCATGTTTTCCCTCCAAACTGTGGAGACATTCCCAGGAGGCCAACGGTATCTCCAGGCCCCTGCATCTAACTAGGGTCATGTGATAGAATTCTGGTCAACGGGATGGGGTGGAAGGATGTGCATCACTTCTACCTTGGCCATGCTCTCCCATCCATCTACTGGCTATAAGGTGGACTTCGCATGAGTGAGAAATTAACTTGTGCAAAGGCAGCCTACTGAACGTGAGAAGGTATTTGCAAATGGTATACCTGACAAGGGGTTAGTAGCCAAAATACATAAAGAACGTATACAATTACACATCAAACAAAAGAAATAATCTGATTAAAAATGGGCAGAAGACCTGAACAGACATTTTCCCAAAGACATACAGACAGCCAAGAGACACATGAAAAGATGCTCCATATCACTCATCATCAGGGAAATGCAAATCAAAACCACAATGACATATCGTACCTGTCAGAATGGCTAGTATCAAAAAGACAAAGAATAACAAGTGTTGGCAGGGATGTGGAAACAAAGGAACCCTCTTGCACTGTTGGTGGAAATGCAAATTGGTGCAGCTACTGTGGAAAACAGTATGGAGGTTCCTCAAAAAATTAAAAATAGAAATACCATAGATCTAGTAATTCCACTACTGAATATTTACCAAAAGAAAACAAAAACACTAATTCAAAAAGATATATACACCCCTATGTTTACTGCAGCATTATTTACAATAGCCAAGATATGGAAGCAACCCAAGTGTCGATAAATGAATGGATAAAGAAGATGTGGTATATTCATACAATGGAATATTACTGAGCCTAAAAAAGAATGAGATCTTACCGTTTGTGACAACATGAGTGGACCTAGAGGGTATTATGCTAAATGAAATCAGTCAGACAGAGAAAGACAAATACCATATGATTTCACTTATATGTGGGATCTAAAAAACAAAGCGAACAAAACCAGACAGACTCTTAATTACAGAGAACAAACTGGGTGCTTGCCGGGGGGGGGAGGGGAGAAATAGATTAAAGGGATTAAGAAGGACAAACTTCCAGTTATAAAATAAGTCACGGAGATGAAAGTACAGCATAGGGAATAGAGTCAATGATGTAATAACGTCGCATGGTGACAGACAGCAGTAGCTACACTTACCACGGTGAGCACTGTGTAATGCACAGAACTGTCAAATCTGTAGGTTTTACACTTGAAACTAATTTAAAATTGAATGTCGATTATACTTCAATAATAAAAAAAACTAACTTTTAACTTTTGCTATGTTAAACCACTGCGATGTGTAGGTTTATCTGTTACAGCAGCGACATTTCCCCTAACACAGGATTTCTGTGTTATGAATAAATAAACAAAACCCAAGGAGATAGAATGACTTGGCCAGGGTCAAACACCCAGCACGGGGGAGGGCCGAGCCCAGGATGCAGGCTGCCCACGGGACCCTCCCCACATGACGTACCCCATCTCTTTGTCAAGCCACAGTCCAGTTAGCACTGTTTATACTGGCCATCTTCCCATCATCATCACCTAATTCAAGGTTTTTAATAAAAAATAATTAATTCCCCATTATATCTGCCAAGTGCCTTCCTCATTTCTTAAAAATGTAATTCACATGCCATTACCTATTTAAAGTACAGGTCAGTGGTTTTTAGTACGAACACAAAGTCCTGCAAACATCTCCACGATCTAATTTTAGAATATGCAACAAAAATTCTACACCTGTTAGCAGTCATTCCCCGATCCCCACCCCCTCCCCAGCCCCAGGCAGACACTAACCTACCCTTCTCCCTTGATTTAAGACATTTCATCTTAATGGAGTCCTCACAGATGGCCTTTTGTGACTTGCTTCTTTCATTCCACATAACGTTTTCAAGGTTCATCCACATTGTAGCATGAATCAGGGCTTCATTCCTCTTTAGTGCTGAATAATACCCCACGGACATCATGTTGTTTATCCATCTGTCTGTTGATGGACATCTGGGTGGTTTTCATTTCTGGATAATTCTGCTCTGCTGCTGTGAACACACATGTGCAAGTTTTGTGTGGATGTATGATTTAATTTCTTTTGGGTAGATACCCAGGAGTGGAATTGCTGGATTTTTTATGGTAAATGGAACTGCTAGGCTGTTTTCTAAAGCAAGCTGCCCCATCCTACATTCCCACCAGCAGTGTATGAGGGCTCCAATTTCTCCACATTCTTGCCAACACTTGCTATTGTCTGTTTTGGTTTTTTTTTTTTTTTAATTTTAGCCAGCTAGTGGGAGTGATGTGGTATTTCACTGTGGTATTTCACTGTGGTTTCTATGCCATTTCCCTAATAACTAATGATGCTGAGCATCTTTTTGTGTGCTTATTGACCATTTGTACATTTTCTTTGGAGAACTGTCTATTCAAATCCTTTGCCCATTTTTTAAAATTGGGCTGTTCATCTTTTTATTATTGAGTTATAAAAGTTCTTGATACATTCTGGATGCAAGTCCCTTATCAGATACATGATTTGCAAATATTTTCTCCATTTTGTGGGTTGTCTTTTTGCTCTCTTGGTGGTGTCCTCTGAAGCACAAAAGTTTTTAATTTTGATCACCCCCGTTCCCTTTTTATTTTTTTTTAAAGATTTTATTTATTTATTTGACAGAGACAGCGAGAGCAGGAACACAAGCAGGGGGAGTGGGAGAGGGAGAAGCAGGCTTCCTGCTGAGCAGGGAGCCTGATGTGGGACTCGATCCCAGGACTCTGGGATCATGACCTGAGCCGAAGGCAGACGCTTAACGACTGAGCCACCCAGGCGCCCCGCCCCGTTCCCTTTTTATAAGTTCTTCCTGATGAACTAAATTATTCTGGACATTCAATCCCAGACCAATAGCCGTGTTCTCCCACCCTGTCTGCAGAGACCACACCCTCAAGAAGCACAAGGACAATACCACAGATACCGGGCACCCCCTCTCCTCTTGCATCATTGCAAAAGGATGTTCTACTTGGGAACAAAGCTGGTCTGAAGATACGAATGACATCCATGCAATGGAATACCATGCAGCCACTAAAACCATGATGCAGATCTACAGCATGGCAGAATGTTTCAAAAACCAAGGTCAATTATCAGGGAACAGAGCAGGATGCAAAGCACAAACCTCTTCTTAATTTCTCCCCAAATGCAAAAATTAAGTGCATATAGCTCAACAAATTTTAACACAGGTATGTATCTATATAACCACCACCCAGATTAAGAATACAGAATATTTCCATTACCCAGAGAGCTCTCCTGTGTCCCTTCTCGGTCCTTATCCACCTGGCCCTGACCAAAGGTAGGTACTCTTCGGACTTTCATCACCATAGATTAAATTTGCTTATTCTTTTTTTTTTTTTAAAGATTTTATTTATTTATTTGAGAGAGAGAATGAGATAGAGAGAGAGAGCATGAGAGGGGGGAGGGTCAGAGGGCGAAGCAGGCTCCCCGCTGAGCAGGGAGCCCGATGCGGGACTCGATCCTGGGACTCCAGGATCATGACCTGAGCCGAAGGCAGTCGCTTAACCAACTGAGCCACCCAGGCGCCCTCAATAGCTTATTTAGATATTTAGAAATTGTATCTTGAGAGGGTGGGGTCCCAGGAGAGATTGTGCTCACAGTTCAAGGGGAACAACCTTTATATTGGCAAGGTTTTGCTGAAGTAAATATTTTTATTTATTTATTTATTTACTTATTTACTTATTTATTTATTTGTCAGAGAGAGAGCACGAGAGCCTAAGCAGGGGGAGCAGCAGGCAGAGGGAAAAGCAGGCTTCTCGCTGAGCAGGGAGCCCGATGCGGGACTCGATCCCAGGACCCCGGGATCATGACCCAAGCCGAAGGCAGACGCTTAACGACTGAGCCACCCAGGCGCCCTACACAAAGGGTTCTGAGGTCAAAGTATGGAAGGTGCATGAGAGGGGGGAGGGTCAGAGGGCGAAGCAGGCTCCCCGCTGAGCAGGGAGCCCGATGATCCTGGGACTCCAGGATCATGACCCGAGCCGAAGGCAGTCGCTTAACCAACTGAGCCACCCAGGCGCCCATTGTGTGTGCTCCCTGACGTCTACAGCAGCATTCAAAGTGTGGAATTTGGTGGATACAAATTCCAGTTCATTACTACAATCACCAGCCACATGTCCTGAGTTAGTTCATTCTTTCTCCATTTACAAAATGGTTAAGTCAGGCTGTGTGCCCAGCCCTGTGCCCAGTTCTAAGGAACTAGGCCAACACGGCCCTGCCTGCGTGGGGTTCATATTCTAGAGGGAGAGATGAAAAGCCAAACTCAAGCTAATCAATAAAATAACTATACATTGTCTACAGGGCTCCACAGGTAAAACCCTGGGGGGCCAAAGTATTGAAACTCTTCCATTATTTGTTTCAATGTAAATCTGAATAAACATTCACATGGTTCAAAATTTAAAACGTGTAACAAAAGTGAATAATAAAATAATAAATAATAGTAAGATAATAAACCTGACCTCCCTCTCTCTCCAGCTAGTCAATTTCCTTTCCCCAAAGCAAATAATTTAGTCGTGGTGTGTGTGATTTCTTCTGGAAATATTTTAGACTTTTATAAATAAATGTATATATACACATTCCCTCCCCCCCTCAATTCAGCAGACTCTAAAGGACTGGACCCTGAAGGGTGAGGAGGAGTCAGTCCTGCAGAGGGTAGTGGGAAGAACATTCCAGAAAGAGGGACCAGCAGTGGAAAGCCCCAGAGGACGTCCAGAGCCTGTGGACATCTGGGCGAGCTTCTCCATTACTCATCCCTGCGTGGGAGGATTCCTCCTCTGGTGTTGGGCCACGTGCTTATCAGAGAGGAGGATGCAGCATTCATGAGACTATAGTTCACCTATAACCAGGAGCTGCCCGTGGTCAGCTTTGTCTTCCGATAGGCCTGACATCCCCAATCTGAAGTTGGCTCACCCCTAGATAAGTAATACTCCCAATGCAATGAGCCATATTCAGGAACAGCCCTGACAGGCTCAGGGGTCTTTGTGACAGATCAGTAACAATCACCTTTGTCCCGCACCCCCTACACCCATGGCTGCATCTCGGGAATGTCATGACCTTGAATGACTTAGCCCGCCACCAGGGGAGGCGGAGAAGGGAGGGCAGATAAATGTGCACGTGTATTTGACCTCTGGTTCTGCACATATTGCCTCCGCCCTCGCCTACGTGATCTCCATTCAGACACACACCTTAGGTCAATAGCAATAAAACGGCTACAATCTCTTGAGTCCTCACTGTTCCCCAGAACGGGTCCTATAATTCAATGACCATGAGCGCGATCCTCCCGAACCTCTCAATGATCTGCCACCAGGACGCACATCTGCGATCAAGAGTCTCACGACGCCAGCTCATTCTGAACTCAGCCGTCCAACCAGGAACCCTCCACCTGCTTTGGGTGTTCGAGAACACGGGGCTGACCCACGTGGTTCGGGAGCTGTTTTTTACTTCTTTGCTGTGTGTTTGTGACAGACGAAGTCAAGGAAGAGCCTTGCCCTTTTACCTCTAGGTTTCATCATTTGGGCTCTGGCTTACCGATCAGTTTCATGCTATCCTTCATTGCCCTTCTTATATTTCCCGCTACTATCATTTTTCTTCCCCGATTTTGCTGTCCAGCCCCTGCCCCTGTTGCGATTTTTTTGCTCCAACTCGCTTCCTCCTGGCCTGTTAGCCATTGGATATCTGCACACCCAGAACTCTCCCTCCCTCCTCTGCTCTTTCTTTCCCCTGCTCTGCTTGGCAATGTCTGTTTTCTTTCTTTCTCCCCATCAGACCCCACACTGCACTAACTGCACCTGATAAACTTCCCAGGGCTACATGGCACCCAGGACCATGAAGTCAGCCGGTATTTTAATTGCCACCCCTGCCCACACCTTGCACTTGTGGCCTCGTGATTAGCCGTCACCATGTCATCATGTGATCAGTAGCACACTCACCCCTGCCCAGCAGCGGCTGTCTGGCGCCTTTCCTGTCACTTCCTGGGCACCTCGGGCACATGGCCCAGGCCACTGCCTGGGGGGGAAGCATGTCCTGAGCCCCAGGGAGCTGGTCAGCCTTAGCACGCTGCCTGGGAAGGAAGGCTCCAAACCTCGTGTGGCTCCTTGCAGGGGAGACTCTGCCTGCCTGCTTCTTTCCGCGTGTGTCCTGCAGTATTACTGAATGGTCCCTGGTTGATGCAACATTTATGATCCCTCCTACGGGCCAGGCGGTGGTCTAGGAGACCATAAAGATGGGTATCTTACAGACGACACAGACAAAAGTCCCAGGCGCGTGGCACTCACAGTCTGGTATGGAGAAGCCAACGATCCATTGCATGAATATGTAAAATGTCTACTCTGTTAGGAGGGGATAAGGGCTAAAGAGAACATTTTTTTTAAAAAAAACAGGGAAGAGGAGACAGATTATGGATGGAGGCAGGGCAATGGGTGGGCAACAGGTGATTTTTATTTTCCCCAATTTATATTTAAATTAGTTCTCAATCTGAGAACTAATTTGGCAATTCCTAGACGTGGTTTTGATGGTCACAATGGAGAGGAGGGAGCTACCGGCACCCAGGGGGGACAAGCCAGGAAGGCTGCTCAACATCCTGCAATGCACAGGGCAGCCCCTGCCCCACGACATGGAATGCCCCAGCCAACACGACCTCGGCACTGAGGTCGAGAAACCCTGATTTAAATACAATGTCTTGGGAGGGCCTTACTGGGAAGGTAGCATCAGGGTAAAGACCCGAGGGAAACAAGGAGCACCAGATTTATGTGATCACACACACACGTGCACACGCACACACAGGTGAACAGACTCTGACTGATACTGGGCACCTCACCCATGTCTTTTTGGTGAGACTCATCCTTGTGTCTAGCTCAGACCACAAACCCTGAGGGGCGGGGGACGTTTAGGACACACTAAAATAAACACAGGAATACGGAGGCGTGGAGGGTGGAAGGACAGACGGAAGCAGAAGCTCTAGGAGCTTGGGGGGGTGCGTGGGCAGGGACCCTGTCACTCAAAACCCTCTGAGAATTTCCAAGCCGCCTCGCAAAACACCCCTAATTTAAAAAGACCGGGAAGACAGAGCAACCGAGTATAAGGTGCAGCCCTTGTTTGGATCCCCACGTGAGCGACAAGGGCAAAAAGCAAAACCAAAACCCGATGCTGAGGCCGCAGGGAAATGAGCACGCTCATGGTATCTGATAATTAACTAAAGGGTTTTGGTTTGGTTTTCAGGTGTGATGATGTTGTTGTAGTTAAAGTTTTAAAAGCGTTTCTCCTCTATACGTGTGGATAAAATGATATAATGTCCAAGATCTGCTGGAAAATAGCCCAGGTGGGCGGGCGGGTCACCGGTGACACAAGAGTGGTCACAACTCCGTTACCGCTGAAGCGTGAAGGAGGCGGGGGGGTCACTGTCCCGTTCTCTCTATGTTGCTGAATGCTTGAGATAGTCCATCACCATGTTTTTAAAATGAATAGGATTTAAGGTATATAGTAGCCCTAATTTTATCGTCCCCTCTGGCAGGTGGAAGTCGGTGAGGGCATCGACCCCAGGGTCCTGACCCGGTCCTTCTGGTGCCATAAATACGGGGACACAGGAGGGGGGGGCTTGTCACAGTGCTGAGGCCCCTGCCACTGGGACCCTTCGTTCCCTTCCCGGCTGAGCAAGTCCTTCACCATGGGCTGGCTGTTCGGGCAGCCCATCTCAAGGTGGCCTCGGAATAAAATGGACTTTGTGCCAAGAAGCCTTTGCCAAGTGCCCAGAAACCTCTCCCCATCCCACGCCACCATGAACAACTTACAGACGGGGACGTCGGCCAGGCCAAAGAAGAATAACCAAGCCAAGCTATCAGACTCCTGATTAGTTTACATTCTGGCAATGCAAACATATCAGGAGCCAAAGACTTGGGTGCAAGCTCATGGCCCACCTGTGACCCCTATGAATCATTTCAAGGCACGGCACTTCATTTAGGTGGTCGCTGGGGCAGAGAAGATTCTAGATGACCAAAACGTATCTCTTCATGATCCAAACAAACTCCTTTTGATGGAAACCTCTGTAAACACACTTCCCTTTGATGTTTCACATATAAAGCAGGCAGACACCATGGAACGGCCGTTCAGGGCCGGGCCTAGAGAAGGCTAGGCTAATTGAGAGAAGAGAAACAAAGGAAAAACTGAAATAGGGAAATGAGAGCAAAACCCAGAGAACCAGGTTGTGGTGGACAGTCAGGCGGTCTCCCCCAAATCCAGAATGATCAATCAGTGAGTGATCATTCACTCATTCATTCAACAAACCCTGAGCATCACCTCTGCACCCAGCACTGTGTTAGACACAGGAAAAAACAGGATGAAAATGCACCATCCCTGCCCTCCAGGAGCTTGTGGTCTAGAGGCAAATAAGCCCCAGCTACAAACTCTGGTTAGCAGTAAGCTCCTAACCCCCTTGACTAGGGGTATCAAGGAGGGCTCCCTGAGGAGGTGATGCCTGGTGGCACTATGGATATGTACATACTTCCCTGGACAGAGTTCCGGGTCAGCGTGGAACTCCCAGCATCAATAGCAGACCTTTGTATGCTGGGATCCCTTGGCCTTGCAAAGGCAAAGTGGTCTCTCTGCTCAGAGGTACTCCATCAGGACTGGGGGGAAAGAGGGTGCCAGATACTTCATGCTTCCACAGGTGTAATCTACTAGTACCCAGAGCCAGAATCAAGTCTATCACTGGGAAACAGTTTTGACATTTCTTGTAATCTGTTATGACAACACTTCCTGGCTTGAGATGAAGATGGTCCCATCGATGCCATCTACGTATGGAAAGTTGGAATCAAGTTTAAGAAAATCTGACTGGCAACCTCCCATGATCCTTTGTGACAACGAGCTATTCTTGCACAGAGATGGGCCACTCCAACACTGGAGTGAAGTGGGTAGGCACCTGCTCCACCATCCCCCAATTTGCCAAAGAATGGCTCCATTCTCATCTGCTGTGGGCCAGACCTTCTGGGTTTGGCTGTGTGTCCCTCCCTGATCATGGTTAGTGGTTTTCCTCAGAGCATCAGCTGTATGGGAGGTGAGAAGATGTGAACTGGGTTCTGAAGGATGAATAGGAGTTCACCAGGCACAGTTGCTGGAGAAGAGAATCTCCAGGAAACAGCATGTGCAAAAAAGCATGAACAGTTTGGTTCTCCAGGAGCAGAGGACAAATACCAGATCTTGAATGGTTTTTCTTGCACTAAGATTTGGACTTCTAGAGAACCAAATGGCTAGATCAGACTTAATTTTTATGAATGTTACTCTGGCAGCATATGGAGAGGAGATTGAACAGGAGCCATTTAGGAAGCAAGATTAATCCAGACACCAGTGCTGGGGGCTTGAACAAGGGCAGGAGCTGGGGGTGAGGTGGGAAGGGTCAGATCTGAGGAAAGAGCCGATGATTCATTCGGAGCTGACCATGAGGCAGCAGGCAGTAAGGTGGGGCCAGGTTTACACACGCAGCGGAGTCCAGGTTGCAGGCACTGGGCAAGATCCCACCCCAGGGCAGAGCCGAGAGCCGACTCCCAAGGCATTTCCCACCTGGGCACTGGCAGGATTACTGTCCTGAGCAGAGGCCAGAACAGGGCCCCGAGAGGAACAACAGCGGCAATTCCTGCTTCCTCTTTGCTTCAAGTCCTCTCTTCAGCAGGTCTGGCCTGTTCTTTGCTGGAACAGGAGTGCAGCCGTCAGACGCCAGGCCGGCAGAGGGATCAGCCATGATGAAGCCCACGGCCCTGGTGTACGCAGGACAGCGCAGGACCGGGGGAGGGACAACGACCCACCCAAGGTCACCCAAGGTCCCAGAGCGGAGCTGAGCTGCAGCAATGCTTGAGGCTTCGGCTCCAGGGCTGTTTTCTGTTGCAGGATGCCATGGCTTTCTGAGTTTGATTTTGACCTGGGTGGAGAATCAAGCCCTAACACCAGCCATCCTTCATGGGTGCCTGAAACTACACCCATTCGAATCACTCCTTTAGGGCACTGAATTCTCTCCAGGAAATGAGAGCATGAAATTCAAGTGTGTTTGTGTGTGTGTGTGTGTGTGTGAGAGAGAGAGAGAGAGAGAGAGAGAATGAATCAGCCCGGGAAGGCAGGGCCCACGTCGGAATGCTGGGGCTGCTGGGAAACAGGAAGGCTTCTTCTGTGCAGTTGACACAGTGCCTGGTAAACACAGAGTGAGCTGTAAAATGTGCCTTCCTCCTCTGGAGACATACAACAGGACCCACGAAGTCCAACAGAGGGAAAGATTAACAACGACCGGACGAACTGGGAAGGTCTTTTGGAAGAATGCACATCTGCGCCGGGTACTCAACAGGACGAGCTTTGCGGGGGGCGGGGGGACGTGGGGGAGGGGTGGGCAGGTGGAATGTCAGGGAGAACACACAGGTGACTGGGTTCCTGAATGAATGCAGAGAGCAATCGCTGGGCTCTGCACCTAAGGCAGAGGCTCCCTCCGTGCCCACGGCGGGCACTGCTAATGAACCACGGCCCGCCTTCCCACCCATCCCGCACTTGACCTCCAAATTCTTTTTTGCCAAGTGCTCCAGACAGCCACTAACAATCGATCCACGTGGGACCACGTGATCAAGTCTCGTGAGCTCTCCGATCTGCGGGAGGAGGAGGAGAGAAGACGAAGCAGGTCTGGGTGCCAAGGGCCAGGCTGAGAAACTTCTTCTTCCGGCTGTTTGGCGATATTCAGAAACTATCATTCATTGGTTTAAGTGTGGCCACGCTTTTAAAAAGAGTCCTTATCTCGTAAAGAAACATACTAAAATATTTATGGATGGACCAGTGCAATGTCTGAAATTCACTTTAAAATACTAAGTCCCAGGGTCGCCTGGGTGGCTCAGTCAGCTAAGCGTCTGCCTTCGGCTCAGGTCATGATCCCAGGGTCCTGGGATCGAGCCCCTCATCGGGCTCCCTGTTCAGCAGTGAGTCTGCTTCTCCCTTTTCCTCTGCCTCTCCCCCTGCTTGTGCTCTCTCTCAAATAAATAAATAAAAATATTTAAAAAATAAAAAAATAAAATAAAATACTAAGTCCCAGAGAGGGAGGCAGGAGAATCAAGAGGGGGAAAAGGTAATATCTGTCACATGGGTAATATCCATGTCACAGAGCATTATTTGTCCATAAAAAAGGAATGAAGTGCTGATCCACCCTACAACATGGATGAACCCAGACAACATTCTGCAAAATGAAAAAAGCCAGACACAAAAGGCCACATATTGTATGATTCCATTTAAATGAAGTATCCAGAACGGTAATCCATAGAGACGGAAAGCAGATTAGTGCTTACTGGGATTAGGGTTGGGGGAGGCACGGGGACAAACTGCTACCAGGCGTGGGGATCTCCTTTTTGGAACTAGAGAGAGGTGACAGATGGACAACACTTTGAACATGTTAAATGCCACTGATTTGTAGACTTTAAGATTTATTTATTTGAGAGACAGCACGTGCACGCGAGCAGGGGGAGGGGCAAAGAGGGAGGGAGAGAGAGAATTGCAAGCAAACTCCACGCTGAGCGCGGAGCCCAAAACAGGGTCTCTACCCCACGACCCTGAGATCATGACCTGAGCCGAAACCAAGAGTCAGACCCTTAACCGACTGAGCCACCCAGGCGCCCCTGATTTCTACACTTTAAAGTGGTTGATTTATGCACTTTGTTTAAAAAAAGGGTTTGCCCCAAAATAAAATAATTTGCTTTCCCAAATAAAAAAAATCATTAACGTGTGAAGATGAAGAGTCTGGAGGGGGAGGACCCCTTTCTCCTCTAGGTACCTCCTCTGGGCGGCCCAGGAACAGGGGTGCAGAGAAACAAGGTGGGGAACCCACCTGGATGTCGCAGGAGTCACATGAGCAGGTGCGTGGCAAGAGCATGGCTCTCTGAACACCACCAGTTACCGAGGCCGTAGTTATTATCCTCATCAGTATGACCATCCTCCTAGCCACCTGCTAGGCTCTGACCTGACCGAGCTCTGGGGTCAAATTCAGACTTTCTTCCTCCCCCAAAGAACCAAGACAATTAAAAGAGAAACGGCCGTGGCAAAGGCTTTAACTGGCTGGAGCAGAACCAGTGACGAAGGTGTCCCTGGTTACTGACGAAACATTTCCAAGTTGAGCGGGAGGCGTGGCGCTTTCCTGTCTGCCTGGGGCTTGGCTCGCCATCCAGGAAACCACCTGCTGCAGGCCCACGTTCAGCGGGAACCCAGCAGCCTAGCAATGGCTCTGTAAACAGATTCCTCTTCCTGCCCACACCAATCTGCATGCTACAGCTCCTTCCCTTCTCAGAGCTGCCTGACGACGTTAGGACTGCGGGCTGCCCACGCCAGAAACACAAAACCCGGCCACCCACGTCCTCCCTGGAAATGTCACTGGCCAGAGTAGCCGCCTTTCATCCCCAGAGGCTCCTGGTTACAGGCATGGCCAGGGCTAATCACTTTTGCAAATAAACATCAACCCAACCGGAATGCGGGCGAGGGAGGGGTGAGGCAGCCCGGATGAATCCGGTGTGGTGAGGGGAACGCGAGGGGCTATATCACCCTTCTGCAAAGCAATCTGGTCTCTGTCCGGAGCCCCAGAAATCAATTCCCATAGCCTGTGACCCAGTATGTCTGCCTCTCGGTGTCTGTCCTAAAAGGTCATCAGAAACGGGGATGAGAGGCAACGTGCAGGGAAATGCATCATCACAGCATCTATAGGAAGGAATGGAAAAGCAGAGAACTGAATTGTAGACGGTGGCTAAAGACATCGTAAGGAGAATTCTCCCGTAGCCACAGGACGATGTTCACCCGACATTTCAGACCTGGGAAAATTCTGAGAGCCTAATATAACATGAAAAAGAGTAGGGTCCCAAATTGTACATGCGACCAACTGAAATCGCGAATGGTGACTAGGAGCATTTATCGTGAGCTCACTGGGTACCTGTGCCTGGGGCTGCGTCTAGCCTTGCCGCAAGCCTGTGAGAAAGGTCTAACCTCAGGCCCATTTCACAGATGAAGGGGTGGAGGCACGGAGACAATACATTAGCTCGACAGCATTAGGCCCTAAGATCACTAAGCAGTGACTTTGGGACCAGTTTGCAGGTCCAGAATACAGAGTGTGATGACATTTATGTTAAAGCCATCAACACATTTAAAGGAAAAAAACAGCCTGAAGAGTCAATGTATCAAAACATTAATGGTAGTCATCTCTGGGTGGTGCCATGTGAGATGATTTTTATTTTCAAAGTTCTTTATATGTTGGGTATTTTCCATATTTTATCCAGGGCACAAGGACTACTTTTAAAACCAGAAACCATGCTATTTTTATAAGGCTCCAGAGATTTCATAACCTTCCCTAGAATGGTTTAAATAACAACAACACAAACAAAGACCAGTAATGCGAGGAGATCTGCCCTCCCAGGGCTCCCCCTACCCCCTACCCCTTGGCAGGAGGAGCAATAACTGTACTGTCTTACACATTGATTTTCCTTCCTGGGAAACCATGCCCTTTACTTTAAATAGCTTCAGGTCAAGAGCCTGAGAACACCTCTCCCCTTCCGCCTTCTCAGGGGGCACGGGGGGCCCTCTGCACCTGCTCTCTGGATTCCTGCGCTGGTGGCAGGGCAGGAGGTGGGGGTCACCGAGCTTGTGTCCCCCACTAAAAACACCAGCTTTCCCAGGAGCCAGGATTTTCTCTGGGAGCTAGAGAGAAATCATCAAGGATTAACACAAGCAAGCTTGGGAGGGCAAAATAAGGCTGGGAAAGGACAGGCCTGTGGGAGCACAGGATACCAGCGGGGGCGTGGGGAACAGGAGGTCCGGAGTCTGTGCACCTCCAAGGACATGGTTAATTCAACCCCAGCGCCCCCAGCCAACGATTGAACGTGACCCAACAGGGGCAAGCAAGCAGTAGGAAAAGGGGTAGGTAAGTGACACAGAGCAGAAGGCAGTTTTGCAAGTAGCCTCTCATGGCTGTGAGAATGAACATAAATGTATTTGAGAGATGATCAAAATAAACAAATACATAACACGACAATAATGACATCACAGTGAATGCACTGGAAGATACTTTTCTTTCTCTACCCCTACCCTATACTCCCACGTTTTCTCTAATTTGTCTTTAAATCAGATCAAATAAACATACATGTTTCTGAAGCCCTCCTGGGAAGTCTGCCAGGATCCAGTCTTCACTGTCTTCTTTGGACCCGAGGCCAGGAGCAGTTTCCAGTGGGTTCTGAGTGCCTGACCTTGCAGGCAGAAGGAGACCATACAAACCCCAGCACCAGCGCACAAGGGCAGAACCAACCCGGTGCGCTGCCCCCGACGGGGCCCCGTCTGGTTTGTGAAATGAAGACATAAATCTGTGGCAACAACAAATCGCCTGGTTGAGCTTTCCCTGTGAGGCTGAGAGTGGGCTCCAGGCCCCTCCCTCCCTCCTTGGGGCCGTGAGACCAACCTACGGGCTCTAGAAACCGGGCCTGGTGTTGGAAACGGCTAGAAAGGAGGCAACGGAAAGAGAGAAAGGAAAAAGCCCACTCCCTCTTCGGTCTCTCCCCCAAAGCTGCAGCTACAGCTTGCAGAATGCAGGCAGGGAAGGAGCCAGTCCCATCCTGGCTGGGGGGGTGGGGTGGGGTGGGCCCACAGACCAGAAAGCAGGTGCTCTCTGCACCCTGCATGGAAACAGAGGGATGGGATGCTGAGGGGGCGGGGGGAGGCAACTCTCTAGGCAACCCCTTCCCCAAATGGCCAGGAGAGTGGTCAGCCTGCCTGCTGAAGAACTGAAAATGAACAGGTAGGAGTCACCCATATTTCTAGAGGTATCTGCTAAGCAAATGTTCCGGGCCCCGGACTAGGCTACGGTGATAAGTAAGATGCATGGCCCCCTGCTTGCCATGGGGAAGCAAGTATGAATCAAGAAACCCAACCACGGAATTACTGTGATGGTTGCAATAAAGGAGAAGAAAGCTAGGCTCTTGGGGATGAAAGCCCAGCATGCCTCTGGAAGGAGAAGGGATGGGGTGCTTGGCTGGCATGCACGGGGTGGGCCCTGCACACAGCCAGCGCTCAGGGACCTATGGGGAGTTGACGCGAGCCCACCAGCTTTTGGACGGAAGGATCAGGAGAGCAGAAAGAACCTGGAGACAGACCTGCATCCACGTCCCAGCAACCTCTCCCTCACCAGTCCCTTCCGAGCAGGGTGAGCTTTTAAGTTACTTCATGGTCTATAAAAACACACAGAAAGACACTCATTTTCAAGTGCCCTGTTGAGGAGGAGAATGTAAGTCCCTGTAGGACTCAGTCTCCACTTGCACATTCCCTCCCACCAAATTCACACCCCCGTCCGGGAGGCCAATCCCTCCACAGGCTGCATCACTGGGCACCCTCATCCTCTGGCCACCCACTGGGTTCAGCCCATGGGCGATGCTGGCATGACCGCTGGGCAGAGGGGGCAGAGGATTGATCCCACTGCTGCTACCCTCACCTCCCCAGCTGTGGTTTTGGCCAGGGCTGCATTCAACCACCCTGGCCCCTAGTTCCCGCCAGGGGACCCCTCACCCCCTCTCTGTGCCCACAATGACTCCCCACTGCTATGAGCCCCCCTCCCCTCCCAGTGCTGCACGCTCCCTGCAGGGGCCCTCCTCCTGCCCCCGCCTGGGAAACAGCCCTTCTTCCAACCCTGCACTCACTTCTGTGAGTCCCCTGCTGGGCTCCTGCCTGATCAAGCCCTGTGACAAGCTCGATCCATCTGGTCATGATGGGAGGGTGGAGGACATGGTGGGGGCGGGAAATGTGTTCAGGCTGCAAGGCTCACAAGCTGGTTAGTTCAGTCTCATGTAAGGAGTTGGTAGCTGGAAAGGCTAAGCAGGAGGCTACAATCCGTTCTGAGGTCAGAGCTATCTCGACAAACACTGCAGTCCTGCAGGCCGGCACTGGGCCAGGTGCTGAAGATGGGTGGGTGACCAAGAGCCTCTACTCCTGAGAAATGGCCCAGCAGAGGCGACACATGGGTAAACAAATGTCCATTGCACAATGGGCTATGAGTATGAGCACAGCCGGGGACTGCAAGGGGCGGGGCTGTTAGTCTGCATTGGGGTGGTAATCAGGAGAGGCTTCTCAGAAGTGACACTGGGCTGGGCCTCTTTGAATGTGTAGGAGTTTGCAGGGCTGAAGGAGCACTCAGGGCAGAGGGGAAAACGTGAGCAAAGACAAGGAGAGGAGAGGCCTCAGGGGGACAAAAGTCAACTTCTCGTGTTGCCCAAAGGACCAGGTCATTGAAAGTGACAGCTGGCCACAACAGAAGAGCAACCAGCAAACAAATCCTTGCCCCAGGACCTTTGCACTTGCTGTTTCCTCTTTCCAAGGTACTTTTCACTAAAAAGCTTTGTATAGCTGCTACTTCTCATTGTTGAGTAGGTTGAGATGGAGACAAAGAAAGCGCGAGCTGGGTGGATGTGTCTGCAGGGAAGGCAGGGCTGGGGGCAGGTCTGGGAAGCCCGTCTGGGTGCCGCCCATGCACCAGGTGGAAGGCTTGGAAGCTCATTCTTTAAAAACCGGTTTTCTGATTAGTAAAACTCAACATATTGTTCATAGAAAAATTAGGGACTACGCAAAGCCAAGAGAGGAAAATATCAGACGCCCACTGGTCTGCCACGGGGAGAGAGCCTCTGTCCCCAGCCTGGGGTCCAGCCAGGGGCTTTTCAAGGCGGCAACCTGCTCCCCTCCCCTCTGCTGCGTGCATGAGTCACAGAGAAAAGGCACCTGCGGCAGTCAGATGTGACCATGAGCGGCTCGGGCCCCTCCTCCCACTGTGACCACCGGGGCACTGACCACCCCTCCCCCAAGCACGGCAGCCTTGTTCGGAGGCAGGACAGGGGGTTCCTTCCACTCCCAAGGAAGAGGGCATGACAGATCCTGACACTGAAGGGGCGCTGCTCCGCAGAGCAGACCCTCAGCCAGGGTGAGTGGAGGCCACAGAGCCTGTGAAGGCCACGGTCAGGACAGGTCAAGGGGAGGACAGGCCGCTGCAGACAGGTGCCAGGCACTTCCTGAGTGGATATGTCCAGTCTCCTCAAGCAGGCCTGGCGTCAGGCCCGTGATATGGGGAAAAACAAAGCAGAAGCTCAGAGAAGTTACACAGCTGGGATTCACAGCACCCTGTAAACTCAGGGTCAACGGCAGCCCCCCGTCCCCCAGCCCCGCACGTGCAGGACTTATTCTGAAGACAAACAGTTCAATGGCAAATAGAATAAATCCCACCATGACCTCATCTAGATCATTCCCGATGGACATAGCCCACTCTCCACCTTCAGCAGCATTTCCCTCTGCCTGGCAGGGTCCCCTCCCTCCATCTCTACTGCACTGCTATGCTTTCAAGAGGGCATCAATTTCGGGGAGCCCATGGCCCCCTGTAACATGTCTGCCCATCCTGCCTCACTGCTCACAGTCAGTCCCTGCACGGAGCCGTGGGTACCTGCGGTTCAGTGAGGGAGCCCAGGCTCTGCCCCACGCTGCCTGGGCTCAAATCTCAGCCTGCCTCTCACTGACCGTGCCACCTCTCTGAGCCTCTCAGTGCCTCGGGCTAAACAGGAATGACAACAGCATCACTCCAGCTCACCAAAAGGCACTGAGCTCGGGGTGCTACAGAGGAAAGCTCGCGGTGATACCAGAAGCTAGGAGCTTGGTCCTGCGGGCCTGTTAGAGTTAACTGCTGGGTAAATAGGTTTGGATGGCTGGATTCTGGGTATCTTCAAAGTGTGTGCTCTCTGTATGGTATTCTCTGAAGTGTCCCCTTAGTGACCAGAGGCCACTTAGAGAAAACACAGTAGGAGTAATAAATATGGTTACCATGGGGAAACTGAGTGCCCCCGGGGGGGGGGGGGCGGGTATTATAATCATCTTGTTTAATTCCCGTAACAAGCAACAGCAGAAGGACTTGTGCTCACTTTACAGAAGGAAAATAAGACCTAAAGAGCTTTGACACTGGTCCAGGGCCCCACAGCAAAACCATGGCAGAGCTGGGAGCTGTGGTGGAAACCAGGGGTTGCCTTTTCCATCCCAAATATCCATTCTCTTTTCTCTCCATAGAACTAGAGCCCCATTCTTAGGTGGGCACCACAGGTTCTACTTCCCGGCCTGCCTCAAAGTTCACTGCAACTATGTGACCAAGTGCTGGCCAATGAGATGTCAGCAGAAATGCCAAGAAACAGCTTCTTGAAACTTCCGCTAACAGAGATCTAGCACTCACCCCTTGCTTGACCCTTATTTATTGTCCCTCCCTCCACCCTGCTGCCTGAAACACTAAAGGTAATGGCTGGAGCTCTAGCAGCCACGCTGGATCATGAGGCCAAGAGCTAGACCAGGAGATGGCAGCGTGGTGAGCTAAAGGAAGCCTGGGTCCCTCAGATTTTGTGGTGCACAGTTGCCCTACCAGCTTTGGATTGCCTGTGCAGAAATGCACACCTGTTTATGACACTATTATTTGGGGCTCTCTGTAATGCACAGCCAAACCTAATGAAGACTGATCCAGAATCACCCCTCAGTCGGTCTCTCTTGGAGGTGGAGAAGGCAAAGGCAGGCCGGTTAATGTGCTCCCAGGGAGGGCTCTGGGCTTGGTGCCTGCTGGGGGCCAGAGTGAAAGGGTGGTTGCCAGACTCCTACCTGTGGCTCTCCCTGCAGGTCTCACTTTACTAGGCTTGAAAGAAGTCTGCAAAGTCTCATTTACAAGGGAAATCTATGCCCGGGGCTCAGTGGGGTTCCCGTGGCTTTTACGAGGAAGAGATTGCAAAGGTCAGTTTAGAAAGTGCTGACTTACATCAATGGTCCCAGGACCAAGAGAGGCCACTGTTGTGCAGTGTCCCATTTCAACAGACACGCCAGCATCCTGAAAACAACTGTGATAAACATGAAAACAACTGTGATAAAGAGACTCTCCGCTTGTTAGTGGTCTCTCTCTCTCTCTCTCCCTCCCCCCACTTTTAAAGTCAGATTTATTGAGGCCTGACTTACATATAGTAAAATTCACCCTTTCTTGTATACAGTTCTATGAGTTGTGATGAATAAAATTGAGTAACCACCACATTCAAGATACGGAATAGTGTATCCCCCAAAAAAGTTCCTTTGCGCCCCCACTGTAGTCAATCCCCTTCCCCACTCCTCGGCCCCTGACAACCACAGGTCCATTTTTTTTGTCCTATAATTTCCGCTTTTCCAGAATGTTCTATAAATGGAATCCCATGTAGAGCCATCAGAATCTGGCTTCCCCCACTTAGCACGTTTGGGCGATCCACCCTGGGTCGTATGCCCTTTCTCATGGCCGAGCAGGACTCCTCTGTGGGAAGCACCACGGTCTGGGAAGCCGTTCACCAGCCCGGGGACATGTGGCTTGTTTCCACTTTTTGACTACTGGGAATAGAGCACACACAACAATGTGGGACTATATATAGGGTGAGACAGTGTTGTGTGTGTGAACATGTTTCCATTTCTCCTGGGAAATACCCAGAAGGGGGATGATGGAGGTGAATTGGAGCGTGTGTATCGCTTTATAAGAAACCACCGAAGTCTTCCGAAGAAGCGGGACCATCCTGCATGCCTGCCAGCAGTGAGGGCGTTCCGGGTGCTCCCCGCCTCACCAGCCCTTGCTGAGAACTACCATAAAGTCAGAGTGTTGTAGACGCCAGTGATCATCCCTGCCCCAGCCCACCTGACCACCACCACCACTGTGCCCAGCTCCCGACTGGGACCCGCCTGCAGCTCGCTCTCCTCTCCCACCACCACCCCCCAACGGGTTTGGTACCCCAGCTAACCACAGAGCATGAAGCCTGCCTCTCTCTTGTCATCATGGACAGAAAGACCTGCCTGAGGCAGAGCTAGCTGATGGATTCTGTTCAGCCTGCACCAGGCAGCACCCCCCCCCCGCTGCATCATAGGAGCCCCCCTCTAGCCATCAGGACCTTCTCCCGCCGTCTTGTCTGCCACCCCTGGAGTCAGGCTGGGCCATGGAATCAGAGATTGCTCATGGGGCCACACGGCCGCCGGCCCAGGGGCCCCCAACAAGGGAGGGTCACTCGGGCAAAGAGATGGTAACCTCGGCGAAAGCAATGTGTCTCCCCAACTTGTCAGCCCCCTCCCCAAAAACACACCATCTGTATGAGGGAGAAAGAAGCTTTCCACCCAGCCTAAGGAGATCTTGGGCCTGAACACTGGGCCAAGTGTAAACCAGGAGGATCCCTGGTGAGCAGGCACTGTTCCACTCAAAAAGGTGCATTTAAGGGGCACCTGGGTGGCTCAGTCAGATGAGCGTCCGACTCTTGATTTCAGCTCAGGTCATGATCTCAGGGTCATGAGATCCAGCCCTGCACTTGGGGGTCCGTGCTCAGCGGAGAGTCTGCTTGAGGTTCTCTCTCTCCCTCTGCCCCTCCTCCCCCTTGTGCTCACGTGCATGCTCTCTCTCTCAAATAAATAAATGTTTAAAAAATAAAAGGTGCATTTATACCTGCAGGGAGGGGCAGCAGGCTTGGCGCAGGCTAACATAAAACGGAACAGGATGCACACAGAGAAGCATATCCGACCTAACCCCCCCGCCCCGTGACTTGGGTGTCATCAACCTCACTTTGCAGAAGAGGAAAGAGAGCCCAGAGACACACAATAACCTGCTTGGGTCACACAGCCCGAGTGGCCAGTTTGCGAGTCCATCTCAGCTTTCCTGACTCCAACATATCTTTGGAAGGAAGCTTATTTTAAAAGCTCCTATGTTACCACCAGGTTCCAGGTATTTTAATGCCTCACAAAAAGCCTTCCAGCACCTTCTAGAATTCATTCATTCATTCATGCAAATGTTTATTGAGTGCCCTCTATGTGCCAGAAGCTGTTCCAGACACTTGGGACACATCCATGAACGAACTAGACCAAATCCTGCCTTGGCAGAACTTACAGTCTAATGAGCCAGTGGGTGGAGCCCCCTGGGAGACCTGGGCTGCCCGGGGTCCTCCCCGTGGTTCCCCCTTTGGGTTCTCTCTCAACCCAAAGAGGCTCGCCCAAGTCAGGAGTGAACAGCCAGGGAAACCCAGAGCCCACAGAGAATACTCTGGGTTTCCTGGTGCCCAGCCCCATTGAGATCCACATCAGAGGCGAAGTGCTCTGAAAGCGGGAGCGACAGTGCTCCCCGAGCACACGCCATTCCGTGCATTCGTTCTGCACCCACTCTGCACCAGGCACTGGGGACACAGGGGACCACAACAGAACCCCTGCCCGGGGGGACTCACACCTCACAGAGCAGAGCTGTCAAGACTCATTAGGGGGCAGAGGGCTAAGTGCTGGGGTGCTGGAAACAGGAGGTGGAGAATCAAGGAAGGCTGCCTAGAGGTGGTGAGCGGCAAAGGTAGACAGACGGGGCGTGGAGGGAGCAACATTCCTCACCCAGGCTTCATGGGGCCCTCTCTGGCACTGTGAGGAAGATAGGCCAAGCAGTTCAAACCTCATTCTCAGCTGAGCAGACCGGGACCGGGAGGCCGGTCAGGGTCTGGTGGCTCCTCGGCAGCCTAGAACCAACAGCTGCTGGTTCTAGAAGGGCTGCTGTGCATTGGGTCTGGTTACACGCATGGTGGGCATCAGCACCACAGTTCTGACTGGGGTAGGAGAATTTCCCCCATTTCTTGTGAAAAAGGGCCTTGTGCAAAGTCAGGGGAGGAGCCAAGATTCAAGGCCTGGCTTCATGAGGGTGGGGGCCCAACACCCAGCATGGCCATCCCACAGACCTGGGTCTCCCCCTGCCCTCCACGGGCCCGTCAGGCCTCAGCTCCCACACCAAGTCCCGCGGGCAGGATGGGGCAGGAGGGGGCTTAACACACCCCCCCCGAGTTCCGAGGTCCTGTCCATCCACTTCTGGGCGGGAGACAGGTCCCCAGAGCTGGCAGTCCTGGGCAGCCTGCCCTCGCCACTCTTCTCTAGGACAGTGGACCGAAGCCCAGGGACCCTTCCCTCCCACCCTGTGAAGCTAATGAGCAGAACTTGGACTGGGAAGGGAGAAAGGGGAAGGAGCATGCTGATCTCAACTCCCAGCAGCGCTGGACCAGGATGCCGCCGCTGGGCTGGCCTGTGTCCTTCCCGAGGGGGAGCTCACCCCTCCGCTGGGGGCTGATGCATGCAGGTACTTAGTGCGAATCATATTTTGTGAGCCTCAGTTTCTTCCTCCGGAAAATGGGGGAGATGACAAAAGTAGCCCTCCCCCAGGATAGTTGCGATATGCAGGTAATCTGTTCACAAAGTGCCTGGCAAGTTCTCGAGAGCACTGAAAACAGCCTTAGGCAGGAGCAGAGGGGATGAATGTGCCCAGGGGTCATCGATCCACCTTGAGGGACCAGTAGTACCTGGGGACCGGCTAGGCATGCAAATTCTCAGCCCCAACCAGACCTACTGGGGTGGGGCTGGACAGCTGTGATTCAGCAAGCCCTCCAGGCAATTCTGATGGGCCTAAGGCAGGGTTTCTCAGCCCCAGCAGGGTGCACATTCTGGGCTGAGTCATTCTCTGTGCTGAAGGCCGTCCTGTGCATCGTAGGATGTTGACAGCATCCCTGGGCTCCCCCAACCAGATGCCAGGAGCATCCTCGCAGCTGTGACAACCAGAAATGTCTCAAGACCTTGTCAGATGTCTCCTGGGGGCAAAATCGCCCTGCGCTGAGGACAAGGGACCTCAGGTTTGAGAACCGCTGTTCTCCAGAGCACGAGGCCGACACCCTACCTCCAGGAACTTCCAGGGGAATTGATCTGAGGAGCAGTACAGGGTTCGGCCCAGGCCCCCGGGCTCTGTTCTGTGATCCTCCTTACCCCACAGCACTCGCTGACTATCTCCCCTCCTTCCCTCTCCCCTCTGGACAACCCCCTTCCTCAGAGAGCTGACCCCTGAGGCTCCGTCCAGGCGGGCCACCCTGCGGGGGGGTTGCTTTCATCCCCAGCTCTCCCGGGACCACCCTAAATCACCCCCCCCCACCCCGCCCGACCTCTGCCAGATGGGGAGGGGCTGGGAGGAGCCCAAGATTCAGTTAGACTGTTCTGTTTCATCTTTATTCCTGGCTCCCACTTGCTCACTCATGACATGGAAAAGCACAGAGCAGGGCTCAAAGGGGTAATGGATACAAGTGTGGAAATAGGAACTCAGGAAAAAGACTGGAGGGACGATACAGAAATCTGGGTGGCGGAAGTGTGAGGGTGGGGGCCCCAAAATGTGGTTACAGGACTTGTATAACCACGTGAAAACAAAACCAGCAATTGCTACAGACTAGTACCCCAGGGGACACCCCTGCAGACCACACCGCGGGCACCCCGTGCAGTATTGGTAAGTCAAGGCACTGCCTTCCTCCAAGTACAGACGAGGAAACAGGCCAGGGCGGTCAGGGGGCTCGCTCTGGAATCGGCGGCTTTCACGGCCTACGAGGGCTCTGTTTTCAGAGAGAACACTCTCTAAGGGCAGGTGAGCCTTCCCTCCCTTCTGCCCTGCCCTCTGTTCTACCCGGCCCCTCGTCACTGCCACCAGCCAGGATGGCCCCACCAGCACCATGAATCACCTTAGTTTTAACTCTTTGACCTCAGGGTCTCTAGATCTGAGCCCAGGTGAGGGAACAGACGGACCAGTGAGGGACCTAAGGCCACTAGAGACAGGATTATGGGTGGGTACTTGACCCATTTGCTCAGAGGCCTCTCTCTGATTTCCCTGCGCCAGGTGCACAACGTCAAAGCTAGGCCTCCAACCCACGGGCCTGGCCTCCAGGACACAGGACGGGACAGCACCACCCTATCTGCCCTGCAGCATTCCATCACCTGCTGTCTGTCATGAGGGTGACAGGTGTCAGCTACAGAAGGCCCCTACTAGGTGTGGGGGCCTGATGGATATCCTCGTATCTGAACAACCCCACGAGGAGGCCAAGAGTCACTTCCAGTTTATAGACGAGGCATTTGAGACTCAGAAAGGTGGACTGACTTGTCCAGGGTGGCAGGTGATGCTGGAACAGCATTTCCTGTGATGGGGTCAGAGGTCAGGTAGGAGAGGAGTCCCCCTGGAGAGTCTCAGGGACACACATGGGGCAAGTAATTCAGAAGGGGGCTTGGGGCTCAAGGACATCGCACGGGAAGAGGAGAAATGCAGATGGAAGCATTAAAAGGTCCTTAGAAATCACAGTCTCACCGAAGTCCTGCTGAGTCAAAATATAATGCGAGCCACACAAGTTATGCTGCAAATTTCTAGTAGCCATATTGTAGGAAGTCAGGTGACGCGGGTGAAATTCACTTTAACAATGTACCTTATTTAACCGACTATATCCAAAGCATTTTCATTTCAACATGTAAGCAATATTTAAAGACCACTAATGAGATGTTTACATCCTTTTCTCATGGCGGGTCTTCAAATGTGGCACATGCTTCCCACTCCTAGCACATCTCAACTTGGATTAGACGCAAGTCCCTGGGAGCCTCAGGTGAGTGGTGGCGATCACAGAGGACAGCGCACATCGAGGTGCTCAGGGTTCACTGCAGATACTGAGGTCAAAACGGGGGACTCAATGCGGCCAGAGCCACAGGCTTGTAAACCACGCTGTAAACTCAGCTTTGGTGGGGGACTGGTGTGGCTTAGTGGACAGAGCACAGGTTTTGGAGCAAGAAATATCCAAAGCCAATTTCTGAACCTGCAACTTTAACCAGCTGTGTGACCATGAACTGTGTATTGGACCTCTCTGTGTATTGGACCTCAATATCCTATATAAAAAACCGGGCACTTCCCCTCCTCACACAGTTTATGGAGAATTAAATATAAAATCCCCAACAGAGTTCTTGGCACACAGTAAGAAGTCAATATGGGACATAATGTCATATAGACGATGACTGTATGGTGATCACCATCTACATTTTAATCCTTCCCAACACAGAAAAATGGTGCTTGAACAGAGCAGCCCCTCCTGGCTGGGGGACAGATCTGTGTGGCCTGGGACAGGGGCAGAAAGAGGAAATGAGATGACATGGGGAGAGGAGAGGACACACCCCCAGGGCACTAGACCCTCAGGGCTCGCTGTGCCCCAAAGCACACCGAGGAATAAGACAAAAGCCACCCCAGCTCCGTGGCCCAAAGCCAACTGGTGCACTGTCAGTGGTGGGGAGCAGGTCTTCAGAGCTGAGCCTATTGAAAGGAAGTGAATCACAGCCCTTTTGATCCCTCTGATAATGGCCCAAAGGCCCATGAGCTTTGTTGCACGGAAAAAACCCAGAGGCTCTACCTCCAACTCCGAAGACATGCCCATCTTCACCCAGGGCGGGGCTCAAGGGCTCTGCATGACAGGTGCTGGGATCCAACACAGCCCCCGTGGCAATCTCTGTGGGCCCCGGTCGGTAGACCTGCGTCTTTGAGCCATGCTCCTGCCCACCTCAGCCTCTGGATGAGTTGACCCCTCGGCATGGAATGTTCCTCTCCCCTTCCATCTGGCTAATTTCCATTTATTCTTCTCATCTCAACTGAAAATGTCACCTCGTCCCAAAAGTCCTTCATGACTCCTCTACAGGGCTCCCTTGTTAGGCGCTCACAATAGTTCCCCATCACGGTCATCGTTACATCCCAATGGGACCCTGGGGACTGACTACCTGCCACCGGACAGAGGCAAGCCTGGATCTCCCTGGCGCCTGGGAGGGCGCCCGACACCAAGCAGATACTCCATAACTACCTGCTGGACGTCGTCCTTGCATGAAGTTAACTCAGGAACCAGAAGGGCTCCACTTGGTCTGACACGGAGAGAAAACGGGCAACATTTTAGAAAACAGAAATAAAAATTGCAGCTTCTGCACCTGATGCAGTAAGTAATTTTCCATGGAATAATCCAAAAGGGTCAGGCATTATTGCATCACTCTACTGGATTCTTCCGACAGCTGGAGAGTACTTGGTTATAATGGACACAATTCACAGAATGACTATTACATCAACTACTGATTTTCCAAGAGCCCCAGAGCTGGAGCTTCATATCAAAGAGTCTTTTGAGTGAGGGGCACATGTAGCTATGACTCTTGTGCGTACACAAGTGGAGACAGCTCTGGAGAAGTACAGTTTCCCCCTTCATTTGCATCCATGGTACCCTATTAGTCTCAAATGGGTGGTTACCACTCCCGGGGAGAAATGTGGAGGGAGATTTTGATTGTCACCTGATTAGCATTTTGCAGGCTCACTCGAGGATGCTAAACCACCTGCAACATTTGGAACATCCCATCCAAGGAAGACCATCTTGCTCCAAAAACCAATAGCGTCCCCCCTACTACTCACTCACCGAGGAATGCTGGCCACAAGCCAGCCTAGGCCATGTCCCCAGGGTGAAATGGTGGTGGGGGGAGGAAATGAGTCAAAAAGGTTACTTGATTATTAATGAGCACCCACAAACACTGCTCCACTCTGGTCCCCTTTCTCACCCAGGCTGGACCACTCACCTTCTGAACACTCGGGCACATTCTTGCCTCTGCACCTTGGCTCACACCAGCTTCCTCGTTTACCTAGAGGGTCATCCCGGCTCATCTCCACCTACCCGTCCTAAATCCCTTCCCAACACAAGGTGTGACTATCTGCATCTTGCTGGATGGCTCAACCCCAATCATCTCTCCCATCCCCAAAGGATGCCAGGCCTCCAACCAGACCACTGACTTAGTGTCAGCTAGTGCCCTGTGGTCTTCACAGCATCATCCCAAGTATAGACACCAATCTGACCTTGAAATATGGACTAAGCAATCGATTCATTCACACGGTTCAGGTGGACCCCTATCAAAATCTCCATCACCATACCAAAAAAGAAATTGCTCTTCTAAAGAAAGAAACATTTACTTAAAATGTCCTCATGAGCATTGGGCACTGGGCATTCATGACTTCACTGAGTCCTCCAAACAACCCTGGGAGAGCATTCCCATTATTAAAGTTACAGATAAAAAAGATAAAAACTCCACAGGGACCCATAACTTGGCTAAAGTTCCACAGGCACAAAGCGAAGGAGCTAAAATTCAAGTTCACACCTGGCCTCAAACACTTCTTTCCACTGGAGATCAGGCAGGCTCTCCTTTCTCTGGTTTTGTTCTTATTCATCAACTCTGTTTCCTCGATCAGGGCTGTAGGATAAAAAAGCATCAGAGGGCCTGGAGGGTCATGTGTTGATTCTGCCTTTCCTGGTTATCTCCAAGGTGCTTCCACGGTGTTCCACCTCCTGGGTAATACAACCCACTCAAAAATCTAGAAGATCAAGTACAGTCGTCCTGCCAGTGTCTCATGGAGGCTCAGGCAGGATAATCTTTACTCTTGCCAAGAAGAATAGCTTAACTTTCAAAGCTTGGCACCAGCCAATTCTCCCCTAGGTAGCCTGTGGCTTTGGGCTTGGGATGTTTTATAAAAGCAGGCAGGGCTCCAACATCAAACAATGTAAAAACCAAACAACCCGTTCCTTCCCTGGTTGGTTTTTCTCTCCTGAGGGGCCAGTGCAGCCCGTGGATGGCACAGGCTAAGGCTCTGCATTACGCCCCACAGCAAGTGTATGATGATTAGCACTGGGGGAGGTGGGGGGAGGGGCAGTGAAAACCCCACCCGCCCAGCCGAGAGGAGCCTTTAGCCTGCTGGCTGGGGATTTGAGACCTGGGAGGACGTCAGGGGCAAGTTTGTTAGAGGAGGTCCCTCTGTTCCTAGAGCTGCACCCCTACCTGGACCCCTGACCCCCAGGCCTCGAAACTCCAGGTAACCAGAGTGTGCGGCTGGGAAAATAGCCACCAAGGGTGACCAAACCCCTCTGCAATTTCCCTGATCTCTGCTGGTAACCGGTATTCGGCAGCAGTCTCTGGAAAACAGTCAAAATGGAAGGGAACACAGCCAAGCAAGTATACTCACACTTCAAACCTTCAAGGCTGGGGTGGACGCAGCACGTGCTGGCTTCCTCCCCGGCTACTCCGAGACACTTGGAGAGGCGAGGGAGTGACTTCCTGCAGAACAGAAGTCGGCTTTCTACTCAGCACGGGCCTCTGATTTTAGTCCATCTCCGAATCCTACTAAAACCTAGAGTAAAGGGGCCTTGTTTGTGACATGCGCTATGTATTTAGAATATAAATCCACAAGGACGGAGAGAACAGAAGGAGGAAAAACAGCAGCAAAATCCCAAAGGGTGGAGAGAAGACAGACCTGTGGTAACTGATTAGCATCTCGAGAAATCCACACCGTAACGTGGCGGCGAGGAAGGGAAAAAACAGCCCAATTTACAACCCAGAAGTCTCAAAGGTTCTCGGGAATTAGTGGTGACAGGTATCTCTGGACATGAGGCTGGGGCGGGGAAAGGCAATAAGATGATGATGAGTCCCTTTATCCCCTCCCCCATGTCTGCTCGCAGGTGACGGTCCCACCCTCCATCAGGCACAAGACCGGAAGTCTGTTTTATAAAGAAGATAAAACAGAAGGTCTGAGTGTGAATTGAGCTGAAAAATGGCACAGAAAGTGATTTCTACACACTGGATGCAGAGGAACTCCTCACCCCTAATGCCTCTCCCTTCCTCCAGCTCCCAGACCCCCCACCCCTCACCCCCAGAACCCTGGCCTGGACCCTCCGGACAGACGACTGTAAGACTCTCTTAATCTGACCAGCCAGGAGGAAAGACCTCAGGATACTGACATAGGGGTTCCCCGTGACACAACCCAGCAGGGCGCCCATCAGAGAGACTCCCCTCCAAGAAGCCCCGCCCCCTGTGCTCCGAGCTCATAGAACACCTTTCAGTCCCCAGCTCTTAAATATGAGGAAACAATCAAGGACTATGAGCCAGCTAAACAAAGAAGCCTCTAACGCGAAAGCTCCAGACCAAACCAACCCACGTAAACAAAGAACGCGGCAGATATAACATAGACCACATGGCACATCCAATGGCTCTGTGCCCTTTGCCTCCAGCAGCTCATGCCATCATCACAAGTCTTGAGGCAGGTCTCAACATTATCACTTTCATTTTACAGACAAGGTGTTTGAGGAATAACAAGGTTGAGTAACTTGCCCAAGCTCACAAAGCAAGTGAGTGGCAGAGCTGGGATTCGAACCAGGCCGTCTGCCTCTGTGCTCTTGCTGTTGCCTTTCAAAGCACCACCTCAGCTGTCACTGTCCATCATTAATATTCCCAGCGTGTAGAAGGTACCGCAGGCCTGAAATAAGACTTCTCTAAAGAATAAGAAAGAGCGCCCGTAAATTAAGAATGTGGCAGATTAAAATACAGAATATAAAATTGATGAAATCTCCCAGAAAGTAGAGCAAAAAGCAATGGGGATGGAAAATAGAAAATTAGAGGATTAGTCCAAAAGGACCAATATCCAAATAAAAGGAGTTCTAGAAGATTAGAGAAAACCATTAGCAGAAATCATGATTTAAAAAAAAAAACACAAGAAAATTTCCCAGAACAGAAGGACACAGTTCCAGCGGGAAATGCCTCCCTAAATGATCAGCATGGAGAGACCAGCACCCAGGCAGGCCACCCTGAAGGCTCAAGGCACTGGGGACAAAAAGAGGATCCTCTAAGCTTCCAGAGAGATCAAAACAGGTCACACAAAGGCTCGAGAATGGCTTCACACTTCTCAACTGCCACCCTGGGAGCTAGAAGACAATGGAGCAAGGCTCCATTTCCAAAGGAAAATGATTTCCAACCTTGAATTTGATACCCAGCTAAACTAGCAATCAAAAGTCAGAAGAGAATAAATTCATTTTCCCATGGGCAAGTTCTCAGAAAATTGGCCACTCAGGCACACTTTCTCAGGAAGGATGTGCCCCTGTATTCAAGAGACTAAAGAGACTTCAAGAGACAGGAATGGGAGATTGAACCCAGGAGAGAGGTGAGGGGGGGGGCACAGGTGACTGTGACAGAGGGCCCAAGTGACAGCCAGGCCCCAAGTATGGAGGGTAATGAGTCCAGACTGGAGTAGATCAAAGGACCCTGATGTGCTCAAGAAGAGGAAACAGAGAATTTATCTGATGCAACCAAACAAGTTGAGGGGATATCCAGAACACTAATAGAGTTTGGGGATGAATTAATAAGCACATGTGCCAATAACAATGGACAGTTCTACTCCAAGGAAACAAAAAGTAGAACAGGAAAGGAAGAGTGATCATAAGTTACTACATGACTCAGCTCTGAACAGTGCCGGCCTAGTCATAACGATGTTAACCCCAATTACTAATCTTCCAAAAGTATAATGAAAACATATCAGGCAGTTGGGAGGAAGGGAAAGATCTGAGGTTAGAAGAGGTAAAGAGGAGATCTATAGCCTTACTTTCTAGGGTCGGAAGTCAGAGCCTTGAACAAAAACATCAAGACAAAGGAATACATGCATGTTATTCAGAGATGAGGAAAATACCAAAATCATCAGCTAAAAAAATTTGCAAGCGATTGCTTCTGGGAAAGGGGGCAACAAGGGGGAAACTACTGTTTTTCATACAAACCTTAGAAAACTATAGTTATGTATGATTTAGAAAAGGCAAGGTATTGCCTTTTAAACATGTTAAAGACATGTGATGCCACCGAATGTTCTAACAACCAAGAGAAGGTGGGATTTTCACCAAAAAGATGTTGTAAGGCTCAGATAGCTACAGCTAGTCAATAGAAAAGAGACTAAAACTAAAAACCCAGCTCTGCCAGATCCTGGAATCTACACTTTCGAGTCTACACTCATATATCCAAGATATATACTGAGCACATGCTGAGCCTGGAACAGGAAGCTAAGCCCTGGGACACAGTGGTGGCCAGGATGGACCCCAGTGCCCAACTCAATGAGCCTTCTGGTTCACCAGGGCTCACTAATAACAAATCCCAGTAGAGCAGTGCCCAACCCTGGCAAACACAGTCTATCAAGGGCAACTCTTGACTGATTCCTGGCCTCCTCCTCTGCTCGCCCATCATCAGTCCTGTGGCAACATGGTGCCTTCTCCCCCACATTCCCTCCACAGGTAAGCCATCACATGCCATTTAGTGGCACTTGCCCACAGCAATTCTGGGAACTTGACAGGCCATCGTCCAGGTCTGCCAACACCCTGCCACCGGGGCCCAAGGCCCTCAGCTTTGATTTGGAAAGTATCACTTTTTGTTTTGTTTTAGGACAGAGTCAAGCTCAAAGGCCAGACCAGCTCTCCAAGGGAGAGTTCCACAGAGTCCCTTGTGTACATGAAAGGAAAGTGAATCCCTTGTTTAGACTGGCTCTCAGCAAGCGCTGGTGGGTCTGGAGGGCCAGGGGAACGTCTCAGATGCCACAGTATGACATGAAAGCCCAGGCATGAGCTTTCCAGCTATGCTGACCTCCTCTGGGCCTCAGTGTCTGCATCTGTAGAGGGGATGTAACACTAATCTCAGGGGTTACAGTAGAATTAAATGATACTGTGAAGGTAACCATGCTTTATAATCTGACACTGCCCTTATCACAACCCATGATGGGGATGACAGGATGGTTTCCCATGGCTGCCTCCAGTCAGTTCTGCCATAATTCAAGGTTACAGGGATTTCATTTTGTCAACCTCTTAAAATGGGACCCTGTCCCTATTCTTCTCAGCTCTGCCCCTGGGAATCACTAGTCAGGAATCATCAGTTAGGAATTTAGACTTGATTTTGTCACAGTGTGAAGAACCTGGTAGGTACGTGACCATAAACAGCTGAGTCGCTGAGTCCCCTCGGATAAGGCTCAATACCCAAGGCTGGCTGACTTCTTGCCCAACATCCTTCGGCCTGGTCCAGCTCTCTTCCTGGGTTCCAAGCCAAGTGCACCCTCCGTAGCCAACTGGGCCTGGAGCCAGTGTTCACCAAGTCTCTCCCCCACCCCAAACTCAAGTCTCATCAGCACCCCTTCTTCATACCCCATCCCCCCAACTCATTCCATCCTCTCAGACTTACTTCTGATTCCTGATTTCTACCACTTGTTAGCTCAGTCGCTTGGCATTCTTGCTCAGCCTTAGTGCTTGGGGGACAGATAATGATGCCCACTACGGGGGCTGTTTGGAAGACATGTATACTGTCCAGCAAGTGGCCACTTCCCCCCATATTCCCCATAATCACAACATCAATGCCCTATAACCAATTAAGACAATCCTTGACTTAGTTGATTTTACACAACCTGTACTCTATATTACACACTTTCCAACAACGACATGCCAAATTATTTTCTGTTACTCAAGTCAGGTCTTCTCGAAGTCAGCCTGACAATGAAGGGGCTGAGCCACAGCACAGGGGAGCCCTTTAGCTACACTGCCTTCTTTACGGTACCACATTTTAGAAATTACTGGGACATCTGATTGCATTTCATCCTTGTTTTATAAAAATAGTAGAATCAGAAAAAAAAGTGTCATTATCAGTGATCACTATTGGTTTCATACTTAATACCACGAAGATGATGGAACTAGAGCAATTTAAGTTGGAGGGTGCCCTTCAACTAAGAAGGAAGGGGAAAATGGGTAAAATGGTAGAATACAATATGGAGGCATTCGACCATGCTCCAATCATGAGGCTTGATTAGGATCTTTCTTCCATTCTCTGGGAATTTAACTTCCTCATAACTTGTAGGTCTAGCCTTGGACTTTTAATGCTACCAAAAGTTGAGAACTGCCCATAAGCCAATACCCTAAGAATGTTCTCTTGGTTTTTCTTTTTTCTTTTTTTTTTAAAGATTTTATTTATTTATTTATTTGACAGAGAGAGACACAGCGAGGGAGGGAACACAAGCAGGGGGAGTGGGAGAGGGAGAAGCAGGCTTCCCGCCGAGCAGGGAGCCCAATGCGGGGCTCGATCCCAGGACCCTGGGATCATGACCCCAGCCGAAGGCAAACGCTTAACTGACTGAGCCACCCAGGCGCCCCTGTTCTCTTGGTTTCTAAACAGACTAATATTTCACATGAAGTAGAAGACCGTTTCAAACACCTGGGACTGGACCTGTTCTCGGTTAACAGCATTTCCAGGGTTTGTGTATCTTGATCCTAAAAGAACACGAGGATTAGAAGGGAGGTGTTACAGTTGCCAGAAGGTGTTGAATCCCAGGGTCCACCCAACAGGGTTGGTACCTAGAGGCCACTGTGATGTCACCCTCTTCATGCCACAGCCATCCACACCGCCCAGGCCCCAGAGCAGAGATCAGGCTCCGTGATGTCATCCCTGGGGTCACTCACAGTCCACAGCGTGTATCTCAGATCACACCACTGCCTGTGGACTCCTGGGGGGAGTCCCTGCAGGCCCAGGCCAGCCCCCTCTCCTGTCCCCTCAAACCCTGCTCTCCTTCCCTCTGCCAGGCAGCCTCTCCGGGTTCCAGAGCCAAGTGGTGGCAGCCCTGCGGCCAGAGCCCCGGTCTCGACACTCCCAGCTCGGGTTCCATGCCACCACCTAGATGTCCACCAGGCTTGATACCCACTTGTAATTCATTTGTGTGTTCGTTTTCTATCGTTGCTGTGACAAGTTACCACATACTTAGTGGCTGAAAACACCACAAATTAATTATCTTTCATTTCTGGGGGTCAGAAGCCCGAGATGGGTTTGATGGGCTAAAATCGAAGTTATCAGCAGGACTGTGCTCCTTCTGGAGATGCTCAGGGGAGAAGCCATCTCCTTCTCTTCCCCAGCTTCCAGAAGCCGCTTGCATTCTTCAGCTCACGGCCCCTTCCAGCAATGGCATCACTATGACCTCGGCTTCCCCTGTCACCTCTCCTCTCTCTCTGAGCCTCCTCCTTCCCTAAGGATGCTTGGAATTGACTGGACCCAGCTGGATAATCCAGGATAATCTCCCATCTCAACATCTTTCATGTAATCACATCTGCAAAGTCCCTTGACCGCGCAAAGTAACATAACCAACTGCAGGTTCTGGAGATCAGGACGTGGCCATCTTTGAGGGTCCAGGGCTCAGCCTCCAACAATTCAGCGAACAGTTCTGAAGACCCAGTCCATAGGAGGGGCTCACGGGACAAAGATACATGCACTCTTCTCAGGGACTTACTCGTGGGGGCCCCTGGGAGTCCAGAAGAGGCGGCTGTGATGTTTCCCCTGGGCAGGTGCAGGCGGGGTTCAGGGAGGCTGCTCTAGGCTGGGTCGTGGTCATTCTCTGCAGGAGCCATGCACACAGAAGTACAGGGTCAAGGGGTGGGTGCAGCTGGGTCTGGTTCATTCCAGGAAGGACAGGAGAAGTGAGGGAGTGAGAGCACACAGCACACCTTCTTCCTGAGGGCAAAGAGGTGTCTTCTACCAAGACAGAGAAAGATCTCCGGGGTTGCAGGGATGAAATGGGGTCAGAGGTGCTGGAGGCAGGAAAACAGCGGTCCTGGCAAAAGCAGGCAAGAACGGAAAGGCAAGAGGGGAGAGCCACTTCGGGACCGGGACTGACGCGGGAGGGGAGGGAGGGTGAGTGGAGGATGCCCTGGGCAGGCTAAGCTACTGCACTGCCAAACGGGCAGGTCATCGCCGTGCCCTCCCCCCCGTCCCAGTTCCCAGCTAGAAGGCCTCAGAACCCTGCTTTTTAAGTATGTCAAACCCTAGAGGATTGAAAATAGTTTAAAAGAGGAGAGGGATATAAATACCGCAAAGGTTCCTGCCTGCATGGAGAGCCCCTAGGACAGGGAGGCAGGAGTGGGGCATGACATCATCAGAGCCCTAAAGGTCCTTCCAATGAGACCTCTAGTTCTGCAAGACCGGACAAGTGACTCTAGGGCTTCTGCAAATTCCCCAGATCCTCCCTGGCTCGTCCTCATCCTTGTCCTCGTCCTGGGGGGCTTGGGGCTATAATCTCCCGGAAGCAGTGGATCACAGTGCTCCAGGAGGGCAAGATGAAAAGGAAATTGTCAGGTGCACAGGCTACTTCTGGAACCCACCTCCCTGTATGCCCTGCACCCCAACCCTGGCCGCAATCCTCCCCAAGAGCCCCCACCTGCCCACCACCATACACTCCCCTACTCCCTGGTTTCACACTACAGATAGAGATTTGCAATTACAGATCTTTTCCCCGTCCCCCCAGGATGTCCCCACCCTTAAGGTGGGATGGGACGTTCTCTCACCCCCATACTCCTGCAGCACCCACTCTGAGCACCCTCAGTCCTAAGATGTTTCATCTTAGCCTCATGCTATGCAAGTCCTCTATGCCCTGGGGATTCCTGCAGTGGCCCCTTCACCACTCCACACCAGCTCCCAGGATTTCAGGAGGACTCAACAACTGCTATTTGGCTGAATGGCCAGGCTCCCAGCGGGCAAGTGGTTTTTGTAAGGCAGGGCCAGAACCCACCTCAGCGCGCATCGACCTTCCAGAAACAAGGCTGGGCCTATTACACATGGAACAAGCATCTTCCGCTGAGGTCATCAGGAGCATCTCCTACCGGTCAAGTGCCGAGTCTGGGTTTAAGGCCCCTGCCACCCCACAGAAAGCCCTCTGAATTCCTGTGCCCCAAAGAGTAAATAACCAAACAGTAAATATTCCCAGTTTCGTGGGTACTTCTTTGACACGACTACTCAATTGCCCTTGGAGTGCAGAAGTAGGCCTGGACAATATGCAAATTACAAGCACAGCTGTGTTCCAATAAAACTTTATTCACAAAAACAGGCAGTGGGAGAGATTCAGCCTGCAAACCAGAGTCTGCCACTCCCCGCCCTGATAAAAACAATTATTGAAAGAAAAGGACACAGGCCGGTGAGGTAAAAAAAGCCCACCAAGGATTCTTTAAAGCCACACTTGTGATTTTTGATGTTGCCTCTAATTCCTTCTGTGACTGACACAATCTACCACCGGAAGGAAAAAAAAAAAAAAGACACGCAGGGAGGGGGTGGGAGAAATCAGAAAAGGTTTCTATGGGAACAGGGAGTTCACTTTTAATGGTTCAATCACTAAAAAGACAATTACTTTATTTTTCTCACTTCCCCTCTGAAGCAGGGCGGACGAGACCTCCGGCTGGTCGGGCAGGAGGACTGTGCCCTGGGCCTCAGCTGTTCCAGTCAAAAATTAAATGCCAGAGTGTTCCACAGGTCAGGGAGGGCAGTTAATGCAATCTGGGCCTCTTTGGCCGCGTCCCCGGAGCGCTCAATCAAGTCAGAAGTTCTGCCTCTCCCGTGAGGCTGCTGGGCTGGAGTCAAGGCCAACCAGGAGCTGGGGCCACTAATAAGTAACCCTTTGGCGACACCTCGTCCTAGCTCTGCGGCCAACTGACCGGGGGGCCCCCCCTCGGTACTGACCTCCATTCTACTTGGCCCCTGACTGCTCTTGTTCCTCAGCACAAATGTAACATGGGTGAAGGCAGGATCCCCTCGTTTGCCCTGACTGTGGGGGGGTCACCACACCCACCGGGCCACCTCCAACTCTGCCCAGCTGGTTCAGAGCAGGCGTCCCAGACCTTCCCTGGGCTTTTCATACAAGCCATAACTGATCAGCCCAGAACAGACCAAGAATGCACACCATTTACTGCAGTGTAGTTCTATAACAAACTTATCAACTGCAACCTTTCCTATGGGGGCTCCTCAGTGGGGCTGAGTGTCTAGCACTTAACAGTGAAAATAATCCAGGAGTGTGACCAGCTGTCGCATGCTGGCCGCCCAAGCGTGCCAGGGACTGGAACTCAGGTGCCTTTATGTGGGCACGCTCTGTCCAGGCCATGCCACTCCTCACGCCACCTTCCAGGGGGCCCATTGGAACTCGACAGTCCAGCCCTCTTGTTTTGCAGCGAGAAAACTGAGGCACAGCCAGGGCAAGAGATTTCCCAGGATCGCACAGCAAGGGAGCGACAGAGCCAGGACTCAGACCCAGGGCGTCAGCCTCCGGGTCCTGGCTATGGCTTCTCAAGCTGCACAAAATGCTCCACCCAGAAAGCCCCTGGAGAAGAATCCATACCCCAAGTTAGGGATGGAGCCTCGACTGCCGGGTGGTCGCTGGGGGGCAAAATCCAGAGTTAACTCAAAGCCTGTGTACTGACTCCGGCAGGGAGCCTGGAAAACATGTTTTACGGGAGGATTTACCCTTTAGAACCAGGCACACAGACAGACCTGGGCTGGGGCGTTACGGGCAGCAAGTTTCTATAGGCCAGGAAACCTCTGCATTTGATTTTCTTTGTTTTCATACAGAAACCTCCAGCACATCTGCTGTGCCCTCCAGGAGCTGGGGGAATGATTCCTCCTCGGTGCTGGGTAACTTTGACCACAGTGACATCCCTGAGCCCTCTGCTGTATGCACAGGAGGTCTCCAGGGATGGGGACACGAGCCAGGAGGGGAGGGTGCTGGGGGCTGGGAGCGAGGGGAGGCTGGCTGGCATCTCAAACCAGACCACAGAGGATCTCGCGTGCCAGGCTAAGGGGCTTGGACTTGATCCCATAAGCCAGTGAGGCCCAGCATTTTTCACATCGTGACGTCCGTGGACCATGATGGACCCAGGGGCCGCCCTCAGCCCACAGGTTAGTCGTGGAGACCCACCGAAGAGATTGGCAGGGACTCGTGAGGGGTGGCTGAGTGGTAGCTAGATGGGAAGAAGTGACTCAAGGCCCAGAGCCATAAAGAGGTGACCACAGAGTCCAGGCAAGCACGGGGAGGACTGCTCCTGGAGCTGAGCCAGGGGAATCAGAGGAGGGGGTGGAGAACACGGCAAGGGCTGATCTTTTTAACCACACAGGCACCGTCCCGCCCGGAGCCTGCCTTCAGGTTCTCCTCACCACGGTCCTGCTTCTGATGCTGTGAAATGGGGATTTCACGCAGTCACATTCTGCTCAGCCCTCGAGGTCTGACTCCAACGGCCCCTCCTCTGAGAGGCCTGCCCAGCTCCGCTCCTCCCAGGGACGCCCGTCACACTCGATCCGAGGAGCTAGTGCGACAGGACGCATGGGCTCAGTGGGACCTGGGTTCACATCCCAGCTCCACTCAGAAGCCCATGACCGTGGGCAGGTCATTTGACTTCTCCACTTCCGAAACAAGCACCCCACCTCAAAGGCCTGTGGGAAACCTTAAGGAGGCAGTTAGCACCGTGCCCGGCACCACCTCTGTCTAGCAGTCAATTCCAAGGGCCCCAAATTGCAATTCGTGTGTGTCAACCCTGGGCAGTATGGCTTCCCAGCGCGTTCTGACGGAGGGAGACACTGAGGCAGGGGTGAGGACACAGCTCAGGGAGGACCAGCCAGCAGGGCCAGCTGGCAGCGGTGGGCGCCACCCCCCCCCCAAGCCAGAGCAGCAGTGGGGATGGTCTCCTGCCTGCCCGGATCCACCTCGAGCTCTGGGGACCGGATCTTGGCCAAGCTTCACAGGTCAAGGTTCACCGCATCAGGCGGAACAGGGAGCTGGAGCAGTAGGAGACGGCCGGAAGGAGAACATTTGAGCCCCAGTCTAGCTTCATGCTGCTTTAAAGGCAGGAACAAGGACCAACTACATTTCTTGTTGTCTGCACACATTTGTTAAAAACAGAAAAGTAGGGCGCCTGGGTGGCTCAGTTGGTTAAGCGACTGCCTTCGGCTCAGGTCATGATCCTGGAGTCCCTGGATCGAGTCCCGCATCGGGCGCCCTGCTCGGCAGGGAGTCTGCTTCTCCCTCTGACCCTCCTCCCTCTCATGCTCTCTGTCTCTCATTCTCTCTCTCTCAAATAAATAAATAAAATCTTTAAAAAAAAAAAAAAAACAGAAAAGTACAGGGAATTCTGAGGATGGTGGAGGCTTCCTACCAGACTCCCAACACCCACCCTCCCCTTTGCCCAACAGTCAGACCCGCTGGAGCACTCAGCTGGACCTTGAGGCCAAGTCAAAGAGGGACAGGGGACAGCCAAAGTAGACTCGTCATGGGAAAGGCACCGGGAGCCCCTGCCTCCCGCAGCCAGGCCAAGAACTAAGGCACAGACAGTTCACTGACCACCTCTGACCTCAGGGCTACCCCACAAAGCTCCAGGGAAGTGGGGCCACCAGGTGGAGGCTGCCAACATCCTGCAACTCCGCTCTCTCCTCTCTGGTCGACTGCTTGGGCCACCTCCATTTCCCTGAAAGGGACCCCGTGAGGGTGGCATTGGCAGCCTTGGCCCAGAGGGACACCCGTGCTCTCTACCAGCTTGCCCTTCATTAACAAACGCTTTATGAGCCATCAGAGTCAATGAGGACTTCATCTGCCCCTGTGGCAGCTACAGCAAGCTGAGGGACAGGCCTCCTGGGAGAGACCATGCTTTCTGCCTGGCTCACCCTGGTCTCCAAAGACAGGCCAGGAAGTAAGTCTTCGTTCCAGGGATCCGCAGGGGATGATCGGGTGACATCACAATCGTATCTGCTTGGACTCCAGAACCCCACAGTTCAGGGCCATAGATAAAGGCTTCAAGGAGCAAATGAGCAGAGGCCACCATACCATGCCCGTAAACACACGGGCATGCCACTGAGCTATTCTTCCCTGAAATGCAGTGTCCTCCAGACTGACATTTTGGGGCAAGTGCCTGGTCCCAGGACCACAAGAGTCAAAGCTTTGTGAACAGAATAGGACTGCCTGACCGGAACAGCAACCACCACCTGCAGATGGGAGGCTGGGCATCCTCCTTGGTCCCTAGGATTACGGATTCATGAAATCCCACTGTATGCAGCCTCCCATCACCACGACAACTGCTGACTACCTGTGCTCTAAGCAAGCACACAGCTTTATTCAAAAAACAACCCTTCTGCCTGGACTCTTCCTGCTTCCTTGACTACCACCCACGTGGAGTTTGGAGGAGCAAGGTCCCCCATCCCCTGCCTGTGGCCTGAAGAGCTGGTCATCCACCCATGTCCAGGCCCAGCGACACTGACCAGCTGGTCTGGGCAGACGCTCAAAGCATGGCGAGCAGCGCCTTCTGGACTTGGCCCTTCGGTTGGGACTTTCTGAGGAACACAGAGATGAGGAGAGAAAATCTCCGTGAAGCATCCAGTCCAAAGACAGGGAAGCCAAAGGAGAAATGGACAGAAGATGGATTCCTGCCCCAAAAGCCACAAAGCCACGACAGGAACCTCCACAGTGCAAATGCCTTCCCACCACCGCAAGGACAAACAGCCGCACAATAGCCCCGAACTGCAAACAACCCAAATGTCCCTCGCCGATGAGCAGCCCCACAAAGAGGGGTGCATCCACCGAACAGAACTGTCTTCACAGGAACGAGGAACTGCATGTTGCCTGGGCCCAGGGCTGAGAGATGCATATATGCCAACTACCAGGGAGCTTTTTCAAGTGGTGAAAATGTTCCGAAACTGGATGGTTGGGAGGTTTGCCCAATTCTGTCGACTTGCTAAAAATTATTGCATTGTAAACTTAAATCAGGTGGACTTTATGATATGTAAATTATACTTTAATAAAGCAGTCTACAAAACCTCTTAAAAAATATAGGCAAGGACATGGATGAATTGCACCAACATCATGCGGAGCAAAGCAAGTCTGTTCAAAAGAGTATGTATTGTACTCTTCCATTTTATAGGACATTCTAGAGGTAAAACTATAGTGATAAAGCTCAGATCAGTAGTTGCCGTGTGTGTGTGTGTGTGTGTGTTTGTGTGTGTATCAGGGGAGGGAGTCACTGCCTGGGAAGGGAGACGAGGCATCCATCCAGGGCACTGGAAATCATCTACATCTTGATCTGGATGGTGGTTACCTGGGTTATCCATAGGTAAAAATTTGTTGGGCTGGCACCAAAGATTAATGCACATTTTCTACACATATATAACCATACATGTGATATATACATAATATATATATATATATATCGACACAAATTTAAAAGCTTATCTTTTTAAATGGCAAAGCCCATTGATGCTCAACTGGCATTGCCTAAAAGTGAGGACAGTTCACTGGGAGCTGAGGGGAGAGCCCATTCAGTGAACTCCTACCCAACCTTCAGGACCCATCTCAAATGGTCCCCATGTAGCGAAGCCTTCTCTCAGAGTTCCAGGTGTAGCTGCTCATATTGCTGAGCATCCCTTTCACAAAAGTCGATCCCCTTTACACTGGGAGCTGGGCTTTGAGGAATGCAGGCAGTTGCTGCAGTAAGGATTGGTTAGCAAGTGTTTATTAAATACCCACTGATTGCCTAACACACACACACGCACACACACACACACACACACCATGACAGCCCAAACCACATGCCATCTCAGCAAGAGATGCTAATTCCCACCCCCAAATAGGATGCCAGTTCTGGGGCAACAGGATCCAGATACGAGGCTTATTATCAAAAGGGATCATTTGCAACATCTCCAGCCTGATGTTCCTCCTCTTATACAAATCACAGCCAGAAGAGATCAGGGGAGCCCAGCGCAAACTCAGTTTCCAGTGCCCACTGCACCAGGCTCCCCCACCCCATGTGAGGTCACCTTTGCTTGCACTGTCCTTGCATAGCCTAGGGGTGGAGCAGGTCCACATGGGCTGCCAGGAAAGTCTCTCAGGTATAATGTTTAAACTTGACTGCCTGGCCATCCCCACCCTCCCGCACCCCTCCCCCCTGCACCCTCCAGGCTGGGACTCCCTACCCTCCAGCAGTAAAGGCAGGTACCCAGTAGGAGGGCACCCACCACCCCATCATCTCTCTGTCCAGGGCTCCCAGCTCTCTCTGCAGCGCCCCCCACCTTGGAATCTCTAGAAACTCAAGCCTGCCCAGGAAACTAAAGAAACTTCCCCAGCCCGACCCAGCCAGGTCTCTGTGCCTGAAGAGAGGCCGGAAGTGGAACTCTGTCTAGTTCTGCAAAGCCCACGTATGCAAAGAGAGAGACGAGAAATACACCTCCAGGAAAAGCAGCTTTCTTTGGGTGGGTGGGCTTGACGGTGGTTGTGGGTGACTTTTTCCCTTTAAACATGGTTGTGCTTTCCAAGTTTCCACAATGAATAAACTCTTGAAAGGTTAATATACTTCGTGTGTGGCGGGAGCCACCCCCAGCCCTGGTCGGACGCGCGGGCCTCCCGAGTTTCTCTTTCACCTTGTGTCAAGGTAGGCGCCGGTCCCAGCGTCCGGCGTCCAGGGGGCGGGCCCTGTCGCCCCCTCCCCAGTGGAGCCCGGGGCCAGAGGAGGGGCCGGTCCCTATGGCCAGTGGCTGAGCCCGCCCAGCCCCCGGATCCGCGCCCCCGGGCGCTGGTCCCCAGCCCACCCCCTCATGCGCCGCCCCGCGCTCCAATCCCCTAGCCTCAGAGGTACTTGGGAGGTGTGCAAGCTCACACGCGCACACACACACACACACACACACGCAGTCGCACTTTCTCCTCCCTCCCTGACCTGGGCCACTGCCCCTAAGAGCCCACACGTTCAAACTTGGCCAAACTCGCAGCAGTGGCTGCAGGGGAGTCGTGACGTCCCCCCCAAAGAAAGCGGGACCCCCCCCAACACACACACACGCACGTGTGCCGCCCCACCCCCTGGGCGACCATGAATCTGGCCGGGAGGCCCCGCAGGGGGCTCGGGGTGGTGGGGGGGTGGCCGTCTCAGCCCCCTCCCCCCGCAGCGGGCGACCTAAGCGGGGTCAGGCGGGGCCAGGGGGC
>NC_058411.1:9035186-9073019 GCF_002201575.2 Neomonachus schauinslandi | reverse complement strand
GGGCGCGGGGCGGCGGGTGCGGGGCGCCCGGCTGGCGCTCACTCCCCCATCCGGAGGCGGGGGCCCCGGGGGGCGAGGGGCGGGGCGGAGGGGGGGAGTAGGGGGGCTGGGCTCGGGCCGGTTTCTTTTTTTTTTTCTTCCCCCCCCGGGGGTGTTTGTTGGGTGGATTGTTTGGTTGCAAACGGGCGGTGATGAGGCGCGGGGTCCCGGCCCCCAGATTGTGATGTCTCCGGGGCCGGTGGGCGGGGCGACGCCAGCCGGGGTGAGCCCGCGGGTCCCAGCGCCGGGTCCCCCTCCCACCCAGCTGCCGGCGCCTCCGCGCACCCCCGAGCGGGGTACGACCCCCACAGACACCCCTCCACCTCAGGTCCCCTGGCTCAGCACGATTCCGAGAGGCCACCCCTGCAGAGGGGAGGGACCCGGGCTGAGGCCAGGCGCCCCTGGGGGCATCTGGGGGAGCGGCGAGGACCTGGGTAGGGGGCGAAAGAATGCAGAGATGGAGTTAGGGGGAGTCTCTTTCGTCTGCCTCCAGATTGGGGAGCCGTAGCAGGAAGGACTTCTTTCCTGGGTTTTGATATTGGAAACCTTTTCCCTGGGGATCCCGTCCAGAGATGACTCCAGATTCTGGGAGGGAAGGAAAATCAGCCCGAGCCCCACTCCCACCCTGTGCAGTCCGGGGCCACTGAATCTCCAAGTGACCCTCTCTGGGGCTTTACTGAAAATGAGTGTGGCCCTTCCGGGTGGGGGGGTGGGGGGCTGTGTGTGTGTTGGGGAGGGGGCGGGTGATGGTTCTTCACTATTTCTTTTAACTCTTGAAGAGTTGCAGGATCTTATCTTGTTTGGGGCTCATTACCACATCAAGTAAAGTTCTTAACTGGTTTCACAACACGGAAAAAGTCAGGTCCTGGGATCTTGGAATTTACCCAAGGCTGAAGAATGAGTTAGGGGCATGAGATCCAAGCCCCTCGCTCAGTACTTTGACCCTTTCCGGAGTGCTGGGACAGGCTCGCCACACACACACACACACACACACACACACAGTGGCTTATATAGGGGGTATTCCAAGAAAAAAATGGTAGGCAGGTCTCCCTGAGCATTTAAATATAGGTTGTGTTCCTCATTGCCATGTTCATGCTACAGAACTACTAGAAGCCCAGATGGATGGGCTACTTCCTCATTAACTCATAACTATGCAGCCCCTACTGGTTAACAGATCCTGTGCTCTTGAGGGCCTTAAGGTGAGTGAAGCTACCCTCAGACTCAGACTCCTGGGGGGAGGGGGGACAGCAACCAAGAAACAAAATAATACAGATGGAAGTCGCTTCCAGAACAGAGAAAATCCACTGGGGTAGGTAGCAGGGATGGGGTAGGGGTCCAGGAAGATCAGGAGGACTGACCTTGGAGCTGAACCCAGAGGATGAAGGGAGCCACCAGTGGGCAAGCAATTTGGGCAGGGGCCATGGATGCAGGCCCGGGGTGGCGTCCGGTGCGCCGCCCGTTTCTAGGTGCCAGGGGCATAATCAGGGACCAGACATTGCAGCCCAGTGAGCTGACCATAACAGTGGGGAAATTTAACCGGAGGATAGAGAGGACTATAATGTCAAGGTGCAAAGCTCTGGATTGCTTTTCTTTCTTCTTGTTCTGTTGGCCAAGTTTCTCACCATGAGCACATATTTTTATAATCAGGCAGAAAACCAACAAGTTCTCCTTTAACCTCTCAAGGTCCTGTATTTCCAAGCTCTCCTCATCTGCGGGTCGAGACGCCCAGTGGAGGCCAGTGGAGCCACCGAGGGATCCTGGGTGCCTGGGTGAAGGACCCCCCCGGCTTGAGGCAGGAGCTCCCTCCTCTCTGCCTGGGTCTGAACACACGCGTTCATTTCACACTCCAGGGAGCTGGGTGCTGGTAGCCAGGCATCACTTCATTTTGGCCCATCTGCTAGCCATCTCCCGTTTTTACACTTCAATTTATTTTCCATAATTGCTGTGGATAGGGGAGTGAGCCTGAAAATCACTTTCCTCACAAAGCAAAGAGCCAAGAGAGAATCAGCCTTCCTCAGGCGGGTCTCAGGGAGCAGAAGGCTTTAAACGATGTGGCACGTGGATGTCAGCTGCAGGGATGGGCCCTTTTTCAGGACACAAAGATGACTGTCCTGTGAATGGAAGGCTGTGTCGTTCGAGGAACATTGTGTAGGCAATAACAACTCCCTGGCAGAGAGGGGCTGCGATCATCATTGATTGAGCACCAACTGTGTACTAAATGTTGGTGGACAGAAATTCTTTGTACCAAGGTATAGAGAATTTTAGGGAGGTTTCCAAGATGTTGTAGGAACTTGAGCTGGCACTAATCATAAGGCTAGCCCCTAACAGGTACTCAAATATTCACTGAGCTACTGTGTCACTATCACCCCTCTTACCTTCATTCTTCCTGAACTCTGGCCCTCCCAGACTGATCCCTGTGCCACCTCCTTGCCCATCAATCCTGGTTTTACGCTTTTCTACCCCGGATGTGGAAATACAGGTCCTGGCCGCAACCGGGTCACCTCCAGGCCTTCGCTCATTCTGTTCCCTTTGAAATGCCCTTCCCCTCCCCTGTTCCCTGCACCTCCCCTTTACCTAGCACACCACTGCTAACTCATGTTCGTCTCAAGAGAAGCTCCTCCAAAACCCCTAAGCCCAGCTGAGTGCCCATCTTCTACAATTCCCATAATATCCAGTACAAGCTCATGGTATCCCATGAACCCCTATCTTAACATGTTACATTATAATTATTTACTTGATGGTTTCCCACAGAAGCTGAAGTACTTGAGAACAAGGCTGTCTCACGAATGTGTCTATCTGAGCACTTAGCACAGTGCCTGGCACAGAGAGAGTTCTCAATATTGAGTGGATGGATGAATGAATGGCTCATTAGAGGGCCTGAACTCACAAAGCAAGGACCAAATGACAAATAGTTGATTCCCATGTCCTGGGCCCAAGAGGCAGTCAAAAAAAGTGTTCACATACTGCCAATGGGCAAAGCTGGGCCCCGGGCAAGGACCACACTGTACCTTCTTTGGGTGTATCCAGCCTCCCGGTTCTGGAAGTCCACTGGGGAGAGAAGGGCATGTGACTTCCATGGGGGTTAGGCTATTTGCCCTCTTGCCTGAATTAACAGTACTATTTTTCTTTTGCACTTTTATTTTTGGGAAGGAAAAGTACTCAGCCTGAAGGCTTGGCTTCCCGGGAGTTTCCAGAAACGGATTTTCTAGAAATTACCCAATTTCACTAGAATCTGTGCCATTGTTTAAAACTGACTTCTGCCAAGGGAACGGACGTGGAGTCAGAGAATCTCAAAGAATCCCTGGATAGGACCTCAGAGATCAAGTCCAACATCCCTCCCTATGTAAGGAGTTCTAAAACATCTGGCCTAGTCATCTTGCCTCTGTTTATGGGGACGGATGACTTCAGGCAGATGATCTGGACAGCAGGTTTGCATGTCCACATCCCAGACCCCCTTTGGAAAAGAATAAGGACAACTGAGATAACCCCAGTGTACCCCCCAGCCTCTTGTAGGAGAGGGGAGTGATGAGGGCTCCAGCCAGTGGGAAGTTGCCTTCTCTGGTCATTGTCACAATCCTGTATTTGTGCACGGCACTTGAGGTTTGGACAGCCCTCCGGCTAGTCCTCAGCCTGTCTTCACAATAACATCATGAGGCCAACAAAGCAGGCTCATTTTTAGGTGGGGCTCAAAGCTGCTCAGATACCTGCCCGAGGTCACAGAGTTCGAACTGTACTTCTCACTGCCTGCCCGCATCCATCCCAAGTACGGCTGGACTTATGCTGTGGACCAGACAAACACTTAGCAATTTGGTATTAGTCATATGTACTTATGTACTGTCGTGTTTACTTGACATTTTTAAAAAGACTTAGCTCATCAGCATGTAAAAACTGTTGGGGAGGGGGGCCTGGGTGGCTCAGTCGGTTAAGCGTCTGCCTTCTGCTCAGGTCCTGGGGATCGAGCCCCGTGTCGGGCTCCCTACTCAACGGGGAGCCTGCTCCTCCCTCTCCTCCCCACTCGTGCTTTCTCTCTCTGTCTCTTTCTGTCCCTCTCAAATAAAGAAATAAAATCTTAAAAAAAAAACAAAAAAACTATTGGGGATTTCATTAAGTCCAGTTAAGAGGCTGTAGTGGATTCTAGCTAGATTCACCGATGATGATTCTTCAAAAAGACCAAGACCACTTCCTGGGCACGGGGGTCTGCATTATGATGTCACAAGGCTGCCCTGTAGTGTGAACAACCCCAGCCTCATTTATTCACTTAACAAACGTTGGTCGAGTACCCACCCATGGCCTGGCCCTGTGTCAGGACCCAACAATGGACAAGACCCAGAATCTGCCTGCGAGGACGGGGTCCCTGTTCAGAGGTTTGGACTTGGTTGTAAGAGGAGCCTTCGGAGGACTAAAACGGGTCAGCCTGTCCCTTTTGTTGTGGTGTGGAGGGAGGGTCAGAGGTGTGGGCAGGAGCTCGGGGTCTGTCTCAGTGAGGCAGGTGTGAGGGGGTGGTGGCCGTGAAGGCAGATTCTCCAGCTGTTCGGACAGTGGGATTGACAGCACTTGTGGCGGGCACAGACAAATGCAGCACCTGTCCGTGCGCTGGGCACGTAGTAGGTGCTCAGTAAGGGTTAGTGGTGTGTGTGAATAAACAAATTATATTGAAACTCCACCAAGCAGTAATTCTTAAAACTTTTTGAGCCCTGGGCTCCCCCAAGAAGGGTCTCCTCTGTGCCTTAGGAATGCCAGGTGTCTACCCGTCTGCCAATTTTTTCCTGCTAAATATTGCCCATTGATTGCTACCTGCCCCCAGGAATCCTGCAGGACATGATGCAAAGGCTGGTGGCAGAGAGAGATGCTGAGAAATGGAAGGAATCAGGCTCAAGCAAAAAGGAGGGAAGGTGGGTAGTGGGCAGAGAGTAATGGTCTGATCTGCGTGACCTCAGGCAAGCTCTTAACCTCTCTGGGCCTCTGTGCTTTCATCTGTAAGAGGGGGCCCAGAGTCCCTATCTGGGCAGGATTGTTGTGAGATCCAAGATATGCATATAGAGAAGAGATGCTTCAGTAAGATTTTTCAGTAAGATTCTTCAGTAAGATTCAGATCATTTCTATGGCATAAAATGAACCACACTCAGAAGAGAAATTGCCCCTGAACTTGGGAGATTACCTATAATGTAAAATATTAATGTGTTCTCTGGGATTTTATTAATTTTGGGGGGAATGTGTAGGTGTTGATGGGTGGTTTAAAAAAAAAAAAAACAAAAAAACCTGCTTCCCTAAGTAGACAGCACCGGATGTCCCAATTTCCACAAATAAAACCCTTCATTTCTTCCAGGTTTGAATAGTCAAAGGCTGCTTCCCTGGAGACAGTGTTGCTAATTTTTTTTTTTTTTGCAGGCATTAGAACACTATTTAAGGACAGTAGATTTTCCAGTAAAGCAAATGGAACATGTAAGGTGTTGGCCATGCGAAGATGTGGGGAGAGAGGGGTTGTTATGGACAGAGCAAAAACACCCCGGATTGTTGTTTGCAACGATACTGCAGAAATATATATAATTTTTTAACGTTTTGGAATCAAAGGCAAACTTCGTTGATGATAATCCCAAGAAGGGGGATTTATTTTATTTTATTTTTTCAAAAAGATTTTATTTATTTGACAGAGAGAGACACAGTGAGAGCAGGAACACAAGCAGGGGGAGCAGGAGAGGGAGAAGCAGGCTTCCTGCAGAGCAGGGAGCCCAATGCAGGGCTCGATCCCAGGACCCTGGGATCATGACCCGAGCCGGAGGCAGACGCTTAACAACTGAGCCACTCAGGAGGGGGATTTAAAAGCCAAAGCTTGGTGCCAATAAAATCCCTGGGCCAGCCCCTGACGCCCATGTTCCCAGCACAAGCAAGCAAAGCTCAACAAAGTTACTGTGTATCTTTGCTCTGCAGGGCAGCTAACAGTTGCCCAGAGCTCACTATTTGCCAAGGGCTGTGTCAAGTGTTTTGCATTATCTCATTTAATCCAACAACCCTTTGAAGGAGGTCCTATCATCCTCTTTAGTGATGGAAACTAAGGATAAAAAGAAGTTCAGTAGTATCCCCAAGGTCACACAGATCATAGGTTAACAGAAAAGGGACTTGACCCCAAATATTATGCAGAAACCAAGTCTGATCTTTCTGCTCCATGTCAGCAACTGTTGACCTTTTGGAAGGAGCCCAGGTCACTAAGTGGAGCCCTTCATGTTGGAGATTCACTGTAAAAAAAAAAAAAAAAAAAAAAAAAATCCAGCCAATTTTTGTCCTTAAGGAAACAAGACCACCAGGAACATGTTTTCCCTAGTAGGTCAGAAATAAAAATACTCTCTCCTTTGCCCTCTGTAGGGACGATTCTTGGGTTTATGTGAAATGCTGGCAGGCATTTTCACTTCTGACCCCTGCGCATCTCAAATGGCAACTTATCTTTGTAAAGATCCCTCAGTGTGGCTCTGCTGGAAAAGTAAGTATTTCGGGCTATCCACATGGATTTGAACATGCAGATTCCAAAGGAGAAAGGGAAGAAGTCTTATCCAAGCCAGCAACAGGTCCTGTCAATTTTCTGTGATCTCCCCAAATCCATGCTTGTAGCTAGTGTCCGATGTTCACTTTCCTATGTCTGCAGTGCTCTGCAGGGTCTCACTCCTCCCCTAAGCAACCCCGCCCCATGCAATCCACCTGTCCCTTTCACTTCCTCAAAAGAATTGCTCTATATGCAAGCTTCGTGGCCCAACAATTCCATTTCTGGTCTATACTGAACACAAATACACACAGATTGCTCAAAAGTTGTGTCCAAAAGCATTCATAGCAGGTTTTCCCTTAGTAGCTAAAATAACCCAAATGTCGGCCAGGAGGAGAATGGATGAATAATGGAATTCATCAATGAGGATGAAAGAACAACACAGATGAGTCTCAGAACCATGACGTGGCGCAGAAGCAACCAGAGAGAGAAGAATGTGTCCTTTAGGATTCCACCAGTAGAAAGTTCAAGAACAATCTATGAAGTTCAAAACCACTCTTCTCGGTGGTGATACCAGTCAGGGTAGTGGTCAGCCTGGGAGGGAGGCGGTCCTGGGAAAGGGCAGAAGGGGGTCCTCTGGAGTGCAGGTCATGTTTTGTTTCTTATATGGGTCTGGTTACACTGTGTTTACTCATTACATGATAGTCTACCAATTTGTACATTTTTCTCATATGTTTAATGAAATGTTACAAAATAAAAGCACAGTTCTGCCTCCTGCCAAACAGCACATGCTCTTTGCTCCACCTGGAATTCTCCACCCTCTGTTAGTCTTTCTCTGGTGAGTTCCTGCCCGGTGTTCAGATCCAGCTTAGATCTTCCTTCCTTGGGGAATCCTTTTCCTGTTGTATCAGTCAGTCTCGGCTGTGTAACAAACCACCCGGAAACATAGTGACTTACAGCAACAGTCGTTAATTAGCTGGTGACTCTATGGTTGCCAGTTGGGGGGGGTTTATGTGAGTCTCATCTGGGTTTGCTCATGTCTCTGCACCTCGGCTGGGCCGGATGGCTCTAGGATGGGCTCACGTGTGTGACGGCTGGCCCGGTGTTGGTGGGGGCACCTCAATCCTCCTCCACGTGGCCTCTCCAGTGGGCTAGTTGGGCTTGTCACATGATGGGCTCAGGATTCCAAGGCCCATCAAAGAGGGCCAGCCTCAGTGCACAAGCTCTTCTTAAGTCTCTGCTTGCGTTACATTTGCTAATGTTCATCGGCCAAAACGACAGAGCCAAGCCCAGATTCAAGAGCTAAAGCAAAGAGCTCCACCTCTGGATAGGAGGAATTCTTATGGCCTTATGGCTATGTCTTCGAAACATCCCACCACTGCTGCCCTCCCCAACTCCTTGCAGAGAACAACTTCCCTGTTACCGCCCCCCGAGATTTCCCTCCATGGCACTCACCCCCCTATAACTGACTATTTGTAGAGTGGGTAGTTCATTATCTTCCTCCCTCACATCCCTATAACTCTGCTCGCAAGGGCTTGTGTGTGCAGCTCATGCCCAGAACAGTGGCTGACACAGGATGGGTACTAATAAATATTTGATGAAGAAAGTCAAAAGAAGAGAAGAAAAAAGGGGGGGGGGGCAGGAAGGAAAAGAAGGAAGGTGGGAGAAGTCCTAGAAAAATGGAGGCACTTCCTTGGCAGAGAACACACTAGGCAATCTCTGGGAGGCTAAGTACCCACATATCCTCCACTCCCCCCCAAATGCACTATTCCTATTTTAGCTTTTGCAACTTAGCTCTTCCTGTTCCTTCCACTGGGCTGCCCTCCTACCTTCTTTCTTTTGCTTGCCCAGGCCTTGGATCCTTCAGTGGGCAGCTCAACGTCTACCCATCCCACTCCTGTAAACTTCCCCTCCATCCCCTCCTCCTGGGTATCTGCATCCCTGACATTCAATGCCCACATTGTGGTGAACACATGTTTCTTCATAATTTCAACTGAACACCCCACCAACCCCATGCAAAATCTGGGATGGGTATACCAATGTTTCCATTAAAGGGATGAGAATTTTGTCTGGATGGGAGGGGCTTTGGGGAGTGTGGGAGGGTAATGGGAGCTGAAAGAGGTCTTGGAGCTGTGGGGCTTGGGGCACTAGCAGTTTGCCCTCATGGATGCTGGAGCTGGAGGATCCGGGGTTCTGACCTCTGGGCAATAGCAGATGGAGGGGAGCCAAGAGGACGAGGAGGAAGCCGCCTTCTCCGGGCTAGCACGGGGCTGTCCTGGAATGATCGGCATGGCAGCGCGTGGCCACATTTTCCAAGGAAGGTCAGGACCAGCCCAACCCACGTGCTCAGAGAAAAGATAAGCCCGATTCTCAAGAGGCAAAGGGACTTCCAATCCTACACCGCAAATTAGGGCAGCCTGGGGCTTCCAATTGAGGCCAGCGATCTTTCTGTCGCAGCCTGTCCTTCCTTACTGCCTTCCCAGCCCCTCTTCCCACCTCCACCCCCAGCTTCCAGCCGGGTCTGTGACCAACCCAAGGGAATGAGACTAGTTACCGAGAAGGCCAGTTCCGGAGGCCCAGGACAGAAGGGGAGTGGCTGAGATGCAACCCATGATACGCCTTTGTCACACGTCGGTGACCATCTTTAGAAGCGGGCTTCCGTAGAAGCTGCTGGTGAGTGTGGGTGCGCTAGTTCACTTTAACCCTCGGCGCTGGTATTTGAAGTAACACAGTCGTGAATGCCGCTCCATGGCACAGAGAGCTTCAAATACGGCTTTGCTAAATTGGCACCAAAGGGCTTGGCTAAATAGCAGAGGAGATGTTACAAATGCTTTCTCACTGGTAAAAGGAGCCGTGTGCAGGAAATGTGGTCCACGACCAAGGCCGCACAAGCCCTTCCTCTCTCTGTGAACCAAGTTCAAGGATCCTGGGAGCCCCGGAGCCTCACACCTCACACCACAGCTCCAACGGGGCCCTTGTCACCATTGAATGGGGACTCTGAGACCACTAGAAACCTGGGGACCTTGTCTTCACCAGGGGTCCTGCCTTCATAAGGGGTCCTGATTTTGGAAGAGGGCTGCCCTTGCCTTAGAGCAACATGGGCCTTCAAGGTGCTTACCAGATGCCCCGAAGGACAGCGAGTGGTCCTTGCTGCGAGCCTACTATATGGTAGGGACAGTTCTTGATGCCGTTCATATATTACCTTGTTGAAAACTTACCGTGGTCAGTGAATGAATCAACTGTGTGTATACCCATACAAGGAATAGTATTCAGTGGAAAGAAAGAAAAGAAAAGGAAGGTGGTATCAAGCCATAAAAAGCCATGGGGGAAACTTAGATCAGGAAAGACTGCATGCTGTACGTTTTAACTGTGTTAACATTCTAGAAAAGGCAAAACTACTCAGTAAAAAGAGGAGCGGTTGCTGAGGGTTCATGGTGGGGAGGGATGAACAGACAGAGCACTGAGGATGGTCAGGACAGTGACATCATTCTGTTTGCCACCATGATGGTGGACATGCATCATGACACCTTTGTCAAAACACAGAATGTACCAGGCCAACGTGGGCCCAAATATAAAGTATGGACTTTGGGTGACAATGAGGTGTCCATGCAGTTTCACTAAGTGTAACAAACGTACCCCTCTGGTGGGAGACGTTGATTGTGGGGAGGCTGTGTTACGGGGCAACAGGGGGCGTATGGGAGATCTCTGCTCCCTGCTTCATTTTGCTGTGAACCTAAAACTACTCTAAAATGCAGTCTATTAAAAAAAAAAAACCTCACTGGGACCCTATGGCACAGAGTGAGTAAGTCCCTTCACCAAGGCCTCACAGGGAGGGAGGGGTGGGGCTGGGATTTGAACCCAGGTTGTCTGAGTGCAGGGCCTGGGCGGCAAAACGTCCTATGGTGGGGAACTGCTGGCCAGTGGGAAATCGGGCACAAGTGGCTGAGATCCCTGGGAGGGGCCTACACATGTCCCTCCCTTGCTTTGTACCCTCCATGGCTCTTGCTCGGGACCAGGAAGACCAGGCCGGACCCTCTAGCCTTACCTCCCTGTTCCCCGGCGACACCGAGCTTCTGCTCCCAGTCACACCGGGTGGCTTCACACTCAGCCTCTTGGCTCACCTGGCTCGCCCTCTGCTGCCCTTCCCTCCCCCTCCACCACCCCTGCCAGGTAAACCCTGACTTCTCTCTCAGGACCCCACTCAGAGGGGGCACCTCGGTGGCACAGCTGGTTAAGCGTCCAGCTCTTAGTTTTGGCTCAGGTGGTGATCTCAGGATCCTGAGATCGAGTCCCACGTTGGGCTCCACGCTGAGCACAGAGTCTGCTTGGGATTCTCTCACCGCTTCCTCTGTTTCTCCGGCTCATCCTCTCTCTCTCTCTCCCTCTCTCAAAATAAATAAATAAATCTTAAAATGACTCCACTCAGACCTCACTACCTCTACAAAGACAGTGAGACTGGACAACCCTTTGTGACAGACCAGCCTGGGGTCCATCCTCGCTTGGCCTCACTTTGCTGTGTGACCTTGAACAAGTGACTCAACTTCTCTGAAACCTCCGTTTTCCCCATCTACGCAGTAGGACAATCAAGTTTTCCTCCTGGTTGTCGTATGGGTTAGAGAAAACACACACCAGGCACCTGATATAGCTTCTGCCACGTAATAGGAGTTCAAAAATGGTACTTATTTTCAGAGAGCTCTTCCTGCCCCATTTCCTCAGTAACACTGGACCTTATACACACGTACCTCTGTCCCTGTAACGTCCATGTGCATTGACCTGCAATTTTAAGAAGCCTCAGTTATTGTCCATGAGTCTTGGCCTTTCCTTATTAGCACTTCTCACAAGCTGGTATTGTTTACTTGCTTCTGTTCCTTCTCTCGCCTCCCTTCCCTGTTGCTGCACCCTGAGGCATGGCTCCCTGGAGGCAGGGATCTGGTCCGTCCTGCTCATTGCTGGATTTCAACATTTAGAATGCTGCCCGGCACTTGGGAGGCCCCTGATTAAAACTGGTTGGGGAAAATGAGTGAACAAAAGAATCCAGGTGCATCTCCTGCATTGGACTTACTCTTCAATCTCCTCACCCCCCGCCCTCCCAGCTTGGCTCCATGGCCTGCATGGGTGTAGACTCAAGAATGAATGTAGAATGAATCTTATCGATACCTTTGCTCTATAAGATATAATAGTATAACCAATGCATCAGATCAACTTGCACAGAGCTTTCCATGGAACTTAAGCAAGACTGATAGGTACCTTACGACCTTTCTCCTCCATTCCTTGCTTGCTAGAAGCCCATCCAGTCTCCCCACCCCCACAGCCTCAGGGAATCTTTGGGAAAGAGGCTGGGCAGAGACCCTGCAGCCCAAGGGAAGTGGGGCTCCTTGCAAATGCCCAACTTCTCTGCTTTTACAAGTTGCAATTTGTGTGTACCTAATTTGCTGGGTTGCTGGAAATGCACACAGGCATGAAATAGCACACAGAAGAAGATGGCTCGGGGAGGGATGATCATGTTTCCCAGAGTTTCTAGGTGGGGCCTCAGCACCAGAAAAAATCTGTAACCCCACTCCTGACCCACAACCTTGTATAAACAAGTGGACTCTACTTGCCACCCGATATCTTTGCTGGGAGGATCCCCGGTCCTGGGAGGTGATAGAGGCCAGGCACTCAGTAGAAAAGGCCGGCCCCCTCCCACATACCCGTGCCTAATTTGGGAAGGAATGGAGGGCAGACACTCTGAGAAAGGTGGCCTTTCCAGTTAGGGCATACGACCAGGCTTTGGGAACACCTCTCCATTAGAATTGATGTTCCTCTTAATCAGCAGTGATGGGGGCGGGGGGGGGGTTGTTTCTTAAATGCTGCCAACTATAGTGACGGGTCCCAGATGAGAAGGTAGAGTTCTTGCTAACTCTCTGGAGGGATGTTCAGAAGTGGGAAAGGGTTTCGGGCAGCCGGTACCTGTGAGGAGGGCCTATTTTCTGACGTTGCTTGACATGCATCTGGAAACCAAGAATTGTCTGCACGTTGCCTATAATTTCCTATTCATTTTACGTGTCCTCCTGCCCCCAGAACCATTATTTCTTAAGAAAAGCAAAAATTAAAGCTTCATACCTCTCAAGAAGAGTGAGGGGGCGGTCGTATGCCAGCATCTGGTACCTCGTTCACCCCAAAAGTGACTTCAAGTGAATCCACGTAACACTCTTTCAGAGGCAAAGCAGAACCATCTGCGGAGCTCAGGGGGCCTAAAACTCATGGAGGGATTTCGTACAAGGCCCTCCCGGAGGGAAGACATTGTCCCCGGTGAGTGCCTGTGAATCAGACCCCGAACTGTGACCGCAATCATGACTTCAGAGCCGCATAGACACTTGAGCCAGACTCAGCGGTGCCCACCACTAGCAAGCTATCTAGCTTCCCCGAGGCTCGGCTCCCATCTGGAAAATGGGCTGGCTGTGGAATTAAATGAGCCTGGACGCCTGCATGGCCCGCCCCTTTCCCTTTCCTTTCCCTGGTGGAGGAAACACCTTCCGGACTCCCAGGAGCAGCCATGAACATCTAGTCCTTCATCAGTTCCAACGGCACGACCATGCAGTTGACACGAGGGATGGTCTTGATCGCATGGGAGGCCTGTGGGCTGTGAGAGGAACACAGCCGCTGGGTGCCCTGGGTCAGCACACACAGCTGCACGGAATCAGCACCACCTTCACGTCAGATGGATATCACCATTTCCATTTTATGCAAGAGGAACCTGAGCCCTCAGAAGGGGCAGTGTAGTAGAAATGTGTTCATTTTTCCTGTCCAACACTGTTCCCCGCTCCTTCTGATAAATACTGCCCTGACTTCCTTGAGGGGAATTGCCTCCTTCTCCCGAAGGGCTGGCTGGTGGGATTCTCAATCGAGGGGCCCGCATCCTCTGGCCAAGGAGTGGGTCTGGGACCCAGCTCAGCCCCTCAGAGGCTCTGTCTCTCATCTCTGGAGTTTCGATCTCACGCACAAGGATGGAAGCACTAAAGACAGCTGAGGCCGATTTGTCCCAGGGAAGAGGGTGGGGGAGTGTGGGAAGAGACCCCCTCCCTCATTGGTTCCTGCTGCCTAGCCACCTCCTTTGCCCCATTGCCACCCCCAGGCAGCCTTATTCTACGTTCAGAGTCTGGTCCTTCACTTTCCCTCTTGGGCCTGGCCTTTTCTGCATAAATTAGCCAGATTCGTGCAGCCTCATGCCCGTGGAGCTGGCTGGGAGGCTCAGGTGCTGGAGCGGAGCTCTGAAAGCATCCTGTGAAGCCCGAGAGCCTCTATATCCATGCGCACAGGGTGGCCACTCACCCTCTTTAGTCATATTTAATGGGATGTCTTTGCCGCTCCTGTCAAGCAAACTGGTCTGCTCTTCAAGCCCCCAGTTCACCAGGTATTGTCACAGGCAATGTGGAGACCTTCCTCAACTGGGTTTCCTCATTTTCCTTACTAACGGTGCGAAACGGACTCAGCCGTGACCTTCTGGGAGAGAACCACTCCCTCGCAGCCCACCTGCAAGGACCTGAGGCAGTCCAGAGTACAGCAGGCGCCTGCCCAGTTTGCAGTCCAGCTCCTGCCCCGCCCCGGGCAAGTCGCCCCCATGCCCTCATCCACAGAGAGCACTGGGCCCGGCCAGGGCTGGGGCAGAGTTTTCACAGCTGGGTACGCTCGGGTTCACGTTCTCACCCTTTCATTGAACTCACTTCCTGTGTGACACAGGACAATGTACCGAAAATGGTGCCAGGCTCTTAATCTGTGGAAAGTGGGATTAACACCCCCTTCCTGTAGGCTGGGGTGTGAGGGGATGCTCTGTGTCCAGGAGCCTGTTTGCGTGGCTGCCATCCGGTCTCCCATGCTGTCCCTCTGCAGGTCGATGGGTCTGAACTCCTAACAGTGGGTCATCCAGCAGTCCAGTGCGGCTCAAGGTCACAGGAACCAGCTCGGAACCCTTCCCATGCCAGCCTGGGGCCCACGATGCTGATTGTCTGCAGCAGCTATGGCCGGCCTCCTTCTGCCTGGCCGGTCTCGTCCTGCGGAAAGTCCAAGTTCTAGATCTTCACTTTCCCAGACTCCTTTGTGGCTATCAGTGGCCTCATGCCCGGCCCTGACCAAAGAGATGACAGTAGAAGTGTCCCACTGGCCCCTATAAAAGGGGTGAGGCGCTGTGGGTAAAGCCCCTTTCCTCCCACCTGCTCGTGTCATCCCTGTGACCACCAGGCTGTGCGATGTAGAGCAGAAGCAGGGCCGGCCGGCGGGGGCGGGGGCGGGGGGCGGCCAGTGCAGGCATTCGGAAGTGCCCTGCGCTTGGGATCTAACGCTCTGGGGTCACCGTCTTAAAATTATTTAAATAAATGACATTAATTTTATCTATGAATTTGTGTTTTGTAAGTGAAGTCTGATGGGACAATGGAGCATGTGTTGGAGACACAGAGCCTCCCTTTGTTCACCCATGGTCCTGCCTCCCGCCGCCTCCCCACCTCCCCTGAGGGGGCTCGGCTGCCTGCTCCCCACCTCCTGGCGCTCTAGACCCCAGCAGGGCCACCGCATGTCAGTCCCGCGATCGGCGCGAGAGGGGACCAGCCGCCAGCGTGCCCGGTTGCAGGGTGGGACGCCCCTGGCCACCTGTGTATCACTAAATAGCAAAACAAAAAACAAAAAACCCTGTGACAGGTCGAGAAAGAGACAAGAGCAAAAAAGAAAATGTTTTATATTTTAGCACATTTCACAGCACTTTTATCCCGCTTTTTAAACCACGGGCCCTTTGTTTTTGTTACACTGGGCCTTGCAGGCTGAGAGGACAGGTTGGCGCCATGGCAGAGACAAAGGAGAGAAAGAAACTGGATTCTCGATTAGGTGAACTGTTAAACCAAACCTGGAAGAGCCCCCCGCAGCTGTTGGTCGAGATGATTCTCTTAATTGTTGAAGCCACTGTCAGGTGGACACCTTGTTACTTGCTGCCAAAAGCATCCTAACGCAGAGTCGTTCTATTTTTTTACTCTCAGGATGATGCTTTAGGGCCCCACTGAGCAGCTGGGTGATTGCGCACGAGACGGCCGTGTACCCACGCACGTCGCCAAGCAGCGGTTAGCCTTGGACTTTTTATTAACAGCAAAAATAATGTCATGACTCATTTCGAAGTGCCGTTTTATACGATTCTGATGTCAAGATAACTTTCCTCACTTTTCAGATGTGGACTATGACGTGGAGGCTCAGAGAGGTTAAGTCATTTGTTTAAGGTCACACAGCTCCTAAGTGCTGGAGGCAGAGATCAGATCCATATTTCCCAGCTAGAAAGACAATGAATGGTCTTTCCACTCCATGTCAGTCTCTCTTGAAGGGATGACTGGTTCCTTCACGGCTTCCCCCTCTCGTCCCTGGAAACTGCTGGAATTCTCCTGTGTGCCCTATGTTGTTCCGGGGGTCACTGTCTGGCTGCCCATCGTCCTCAGGACTCTCTCCCCAAAGTTGTTGCTGGAACAAGAAGGCAGTGAGTGGGCATCAGACATCAGCAGGGCCCTGGAGTTTGGCTCAGGGTCCTGCTTCCTGTCTTTGCTTTGTTCTCATGCCCAAGGGAGGCCTTCGGCCGGCACGCCACACAGCTGTACCCTGTGCTCAGGACCCGGAGGGCAGAGGGTTGATGCCCACCTCTCTGCCAAGCACAGCAGTAGCTGGGGTGAGAGAGCCCAGAGCCCACGGGTCTACTCCTCACTGGTCTCTAGAGCTCACTTTCTCTCCCCACATACTTCTCTAGGACCTCTGCTTCTTCTTTGCCCGGGGAACATTCCCAGACCCCCCTTTTGCCTGTCTCCTGGCCAGTAATCCGTCCTGAAGCCTGAGTCGTGGTCAGTGGAAACCCTTGGCATTCTGCCTGCCCTCCCACCAGCCCTGTGGGATGCTCTCAGCCCTGCCATCAGGAATGCGCCTCTGGGGCAGAAGCGGGGAAGCCAGGCAGCCCTTAACGGTAATAGTCTTAACTGCAGCCAATTTTCGGTAATTGGTGACATTTGCGGGGGCATTCCTGCCTGTCGCAGCCGCTCCTTCATGCCGGCTTTGATCTCTGCCTGTCTGCCAGAGAGACGAAATGCTGTTGTCATGTCCAATTTCTGCAAGGGGTAGCGTGGCCTTGACCTTGCCACGGCTCGTCCCCAGCCTGCACAAGGCAACAGTAGCCTTGGAGGAGGGAGGCTGGGTGGCAGGGGAGGGAAGTCCCCAGCTCCCTTCCTGGAAAGCCCAGCGGACATTGTGTGACAGGGGGACCCCAGGGCAGAGGGTACAGGGGTGGAGGGGTGTGGAACGTGCTAGCAAATAATAAAGAGCACAGGTTCCCAAGCACCTCTGTGCCAAGCACATCTCTTCCCTCTAAAGCTCTCAGCGTGGCCTCTGCCAGGACGTATAATTATCCCCATTTTACAGAGGACGCTGAGGCTTAGAGAAAAGCCATGGCTGGTGGGTGGGGGTGGCGGCGGGGGTCCAGCCCAGGCCTGCCTGGCTCTGGTCAGAGAGTTTCCACATTGCCCAGCTCCTTGGACCTGTGGGCGAGATGCAGGCTCCCTCTTCCCCACCAGGCTTGGAGCTCCCTGAGGACAGGGATCGGGTCTCATTCGAATCCGTGCCTCCCCCACAGAGCCCACCACGGTGCAAACGCTCAGCCTAGTGGAGTCGACGTGGGGATGAGTCCCTTGTCTTCTTTTTTCTCTCACATTCCCTTCTCAGGGATGTCATCCAGACTCCTGGCTTTGAGATATCGTGTATAGCCTGACACCTCCCATGTTTCTGTCGCATACATCCAACTGCCTATGTGATGTCTCCGCTGGATGTCTAATAGACACCTCCAATTCACTACGTCCCAAACTGACGTCCTCAGGTTCCTCCCAAACCCGCTCTGCCTGCGGTCTTCCAGATCTTCATGTCTGGGTTCTCTGGGACATCCTGTCAGTGTTACCTTAGAAAAAAAATTCTGCAGTCCAACAATTTCACCCCACCTTCCCGGCCACCATCACCTCTGGCGGAGATTATTGCAATCTCGTCCTGACTAACCCCCTGCCATCTGTCCCTTGCTCCCCCGCTGCACGGCAGGCTCAGCCCAGCAGCTGGATGGATCCTGCAAATAATTCAGATAATGTTGCTTTTCTGCTCCAACCGTCCTGCCGCTCCTCACTCCCCCATGGGGATGCGCTGGGGTTCATTGACATAATGCCTGGCATCCCTGCAAAGGGACCGCCACCATCAGTGGAATGAAAAAGGCCTATAGCGTGGGCCATGGAAGCACAGGGTAGGGGGATCGATTCTGTCTGGGGTATAGGAAGGCTTCCAGGAGGAGGTGTCATTGCTTGCTAAGCTTTGAACCCTGAATCCATCTAGGGTGCCGTCATGGACTTGAGACTGGCAGAGCACTGCCTGCAGGCGGCACACTGGTGAGGGTCCCCTGAAGGCTGATCCCACCAAAGGGTCTAACCCAGCTTCCGGGCGTGCACATGTTCACACCGTCAAATCTCTCTTGTGCTCCTTCTGGTGTGCTGACCCTGGGCAGATTCTTAGGGCTCAACATCCTTGCTCCCTTTATGAAACATATTCCAGCAGGGTCGACAGATAATTAGCAAGTATGCAAATGAGAAGGCTCTTGGGGAGCAGTGGAAAGAGTGTTATTATTTAGTATGCAAAAATAAATATCTGCACCAGCTTCTTCCTGATCCACCTGTGCAAGCCCAAAAGATGCAAATCATTTTTAATATTGGCTTCAACTAATGAAGGTCTGCTCCAACTGCAAGAGATCCAAATCAGCAGCAGCTCAGCCCTAACCACCCTCGGCTTTCTGGGGCTCTGAGTCCCATGCGTGTTATGTGAAGATATCACTCCTTCCCTGTGTGGTCCTGCAAGGTACATACTATTGTCTACATTTCCTAGGCCCGGCGGGGGTGGGGGTGGTGGTGGTGGTGAAGCCACTTGCTTACAGTGTCCCAGCCAGCTAAGGGCAGTCCCAAGATTCATACCAGATCTCCTTATCACCCGAGTACCTGCTTTCAACCACGACACCGGGCCACCAACCTGGGTGGCTTGCAGAGCTGCCAAGAAATCATGTGCGGATTTAATTCTCCCCGGGGCTGATTCAGGTCCCACACCGCCTCTCATCTTCTAGGTGTTTTAGGTGGGTGAGCACCACACTGAGCTGAAGGGCTCGTTCCCATGGGTTTGTCCTGCCCTTGCCCCCCTCCCCCTGCCCTGCCTGTTGCTGCCATCCCGGCTGCCAGGCACACACCCTGAGACCTTTGCACTGCAGATGGAAAAGTTATTTAATGAGAAACTTTCTGCATCTTTCTTTCTCTCCTGCCAGAGGCTTCTGCATACATAATTCTGCAAATTCTGCTGTGCTGTTTCCTTTAGAAGGCTAAGCAATTTTTATTCCTCTTCCTCCTTCTATTTCAATTCCCTCTAAATATTTCTGTGGCCACTTCCTCCTTCCTTTTTTTTTTTTTTTTAATAATGATATGTCTTTATAACTACGTCTTCACCCGTATTTATAGTGGAATGTAGGTACTCTGCTCCTGCCTTTATGTCAGCATTTCAGGAGGAGGCAGGGATCTAAAGCTCCAAGCAAGGGCTGTCTGTTTATCCACCTAAGTAACCCCCAAAATAATTCACAGCCAGCAGGTTCAACGGGATGCTTCCGCAAAATCACATTCCAGACCCAGGCACGTGTGGTGAAACTCAATGTGTTGACGGTGCCGTGGGGGTCCACTGTGGCCCCAGGGCCCCCTCTCTGGGCAGGGGCACCCGGTAACGTGGTGGAAAGAGTAAGGGCTTCAGCATCAGCAGGCTTGGGATTCAAACCCTGCGCCGTCAGCTCCTTGGGCAAGCTTCTTAATTGCCCTAGCTGCAGTTTCCTTGGTAAAGAGTAATGAGGATGATGTTTCCCTGGCCTGGGCTTGGAAGGATTGATGTCATAAAGCCCACAAAGGGTGGAGCACAGAGCCGGACACATAGTTGGCCCTGAGCCCCCTCTGTGGACCGTGGGGGGACTCTGGAAACATCAGGTGTGGGGGTGGTGTTTGACAGACGCCCAGCGCCCCACCGATGGGTGGTTGCTTCCTGCCTGGGGCATGTTCTCCTGCAGCGAGGCCCTAGAAAGGCCTCCCCAGGGATGAAGTGAGCAAGTGTGCTCTTACGGGCCCCGTGAGCTCACACCCAATCACCGTCACGATGGAGAAGTTTTCCCAGGGGCTGGTGTGGCAGCTTGTGGATCTTGCAGATTCTCTGCATCCATTTTTTTTTCCCCCTCCACCAAACCAGTGGCTCATCACTTTGTGTTTCTGGGTTAGCCCCACAAAGGATATGACCTTTGAGTCCGTCTTTTCCTCCATGTGCCAGCAATGCTGTGTGTGGGGACAAGGGCAAGGTCACAACAAATATTTACTGAGTTCCTAGTTAGTGCTAAACACTGTGCTAGACACTGGAGATCCAGTAATGGAAAGATGAAGATCCTGCTCTCACGGGGCTTATATTCTCTTGTGGAAGGCAGCATGAACAAATGCATACAGAGTTAATAAAATGCCGGTGGCAATAAGAACCATGAAGAAATATAAAGTAGAGTAAGGGGATAAAGCGGAATGGGGGATGGGGTGGGGCTCTGTGGATAGAGTGGCTAGGCAAGGACTCTCTGAAGAAGTGACATTGGAACCAAGAAGCGAATGCGGATGTGAACCATGTGAGTATTTGGGGGGAAAGCTTTTCTGGCAGAAGGTAATGATCCAGAGATGAGGAACTGGTCAGCTATTGCCACAATAATGTTGTGTAACAAACATCCCCAAACTCAGTGGCTCAAGACAACAATTACTTACTCTTGAAGATGCCTCTGCAGATCAGTCAATGGTTGGCTGATCTAGGGTGGCCTCAGCCAGGCTTGGCTCCATGCTGTAAACCTGTGTCTCTCATCCTCTTTGGATCAGCATGCTAGGGAGGATATGTTCTCAATTTGGAGGCAGGAGAGAATAGGACAAGCAGAAAGAGGGGAGCTCTCTAAGAGCTTAGGCTTGGAGCTAGCACAATGGGGCTTCTATCCATACTTCATGGACCAAAGCACATCACATGGTCAAGCTTAACACCAATGGGGCAGAGAAGTAGACTCTACCTCTGGTGGGTGCACCTGCCAAGTACAGAGAGGGAAGGGTGAAGAACTGGGAACAGATGGGAACCAGCTTTGTGTGTTTGAGTATCAGCCATAGGCCAGTGTGGCTAGAATGAACGAAGAGCAGAGAGGTAGGATTTGAGGTCAATGACCCGGGCAGGGCTATATCATATATGGCTTTGATAAGAATTTGGACTAATGAGTGTGATGAGAAGCCACCGGGGAGCTATTTGTCTTTATTTTAATTTTAATCATCAAAGTATATTGCATACAATAAAGTACACAAAAATTCAGTATACATGTGAGTGATAAATGTTGACATAGTGAAATGTGAGTTTTGCCTGTTTTGAACTGTATATAAATGGAATTAGACAGTATATATTTCTTTGTGCCTGTCTTCTTTTGATCAAACTTGTCTGGGAGAATCATCCATATCCTTACATGTAGCAGTTAGGTTCTTTTTTCCCCCATCACTATATAGCATGCCATTATATACTATAACTTAATTTTTTAATCCATTTTATTATTAATGGACATTTAAGTAGTTTCCAGCTTAAGGCTATTAATAAAAATCCTACTAATAATATTTTTTCATGTTTTTTGACACACATATGTAAGCATTTCTGTTAGATACATACCCAGGAACATGTATATATATATTCATTAGATGTTTGTATAGTCTACTTCAGTGGATATGGCCAAAAACCGTGATTATTGGACACATGTACTACAAGGGTCTCCCACTTTATGGCTTGCCTTTTGGTGCTTTTTAAAGTGTCTTTTGGTGACTGGAAGTTCTTGATTTTAATAAAATCCAATTTATCAGTCTTTTTCTTTGTAGTTAGTGTTCTTTGTATTCAGTTAAAGAAATCTTTGCTTATGCAAAAATCATAAAGATATTCCCCTATATTTTCTTTGCATGCTTTATTGTATGATTTTTAACATTTAAGAACTTGTCTTGAACATATTTAATGAACTCACACAAATCAATAAGAAAAAGACATACAGGGGCGCCTGGGTGGCTCAGTCGGTTAAGCGTCTGCCTTTGGCTCAGGTCATGATCCCAGGGTCCTGGGATCGAGTCCCACATCGGGCTCCCTGCTCCACAGGAAGCCTGCTTCTCCCTCTCCCACTCCCCCTGCTTGTGTTCCCTCTCTTGCTGTGTCTCTCTCTGTCTAATAAATAAATAAAATCTTAAAAAAAAAAAAGAAAGAAAAGAAAAAAAAAGAAAAAGACAGACAAACCTTTTTTAAAAAAATTTTTTTAAAGATTTTATGTTTAAGTAATCTCTACACCCAACATGGGGCTCAAACTCAAAACCCTGAGATCAAAAGTCACACGTTCTACCCACTGAGCCAGCCAGACGCCCCCATGCAAACCTATTTTTTTTTTTAAAGATTTTATTTATTTATTTGACAGAGAGAGACACAGCGAGAGAGGGAACACAAGCAGGGGGAGTGGGAGAGGGAGAAGCAGGCTTCCCGCTGAGCAGGGAGCCCGATGCGGGGCTCGATCCCAGGACTCTGGGATCGTGACCTGAGCCGAAGGCAGACGCTTAACGACTGAGCCACCCAGGTGCCCCGCAAACCTATTTTTTAAATGAATAAAATTATTGAATAGGATTTTCACAAAAGAGGACATCCAAATGGCCAATAAGTACATGAAAAGGTGTTCAACATCATTAGTCATCAGGGAAATGCAAATTCAAACTAGTTGAGATTCCACTACCCCCCACCCAGAGTGGCTAAAATGAAACAAAACAGAAAATAACAAGTGTTGATAAGGATGTGCAGTGACTCCTAGCAGGAGTGCATATCAAATATAACCTTTTTGGAAAACTCCCAGGTGATTTCTACTGAGGCTGAACGTATGGACATCCTGTCAATATACACATCAGATGGGCTGAGTGGAGTGTCATCCTACAGATTTGTTGAGGACATGAAAGGTAGGGAAATAATGAGAATTCATTCCAGATTGGAGGAGACTGGAAAGACATGAACACAAAATCCAAGTTGGTTGTTTCTCATGACCAGACTCCATTATAACAGTTCTGTTTCTTGCTTTATTGCATTGGCTAGGACATCATCTGAAAATTATAAGCAGATGAGTGGCATGATATGATTTGTTGCTTTGAAAAATGACTCAGGTGGCCATATGAAGAACAAATGGGGCAGAGTTCAGTAATGGGGCCAGTTGGAAGACTGTTGCTCATCCAGGCAAGAGATGATGGTGACATGGACCAGGGCAGGAGCAGAGAGGAGAAAAGTACTCAGAATTCAGAGATATTTCAAAGGGATTGCCAGAAGAATTTGCCAATGTGAGGTATGAGGAGGAGAAAAAGGAGGCAAGAATGATGATGCTAGGTTGTTGGTTTGAACATCTGGATGAACGATGCTGTCATTTACTGAGATGGATGAGGCCGGGGTGGGGGGGGGTGTGTGTGGCAGGCGCTGGGACAGGCTTATGTGTGGTGAGGTGAGCTGTGGGAATCAAGAATCTAAAGTTTGAAACATTCAAGAGAAGGGTGGGGTGTCAAATAGGCCGTTGGATTTGTGAATCTGAAGCTCAGAAGAGAGGACAGGGCTAGGGATAGATATTTTAGAGTCATCAGGGTAAAGTCATATTCAGTGCCGTGAGAATGGACAGGTCACTAATGGAGTGATAGTAGGAGGAGGGGAGGAAAGGAGAGGAGAGAGGAGATCAGAGGAAGGCAGGATCTGGAAAGAGCAGTCAGCTCAGTAGGAAGAAAACCAGGAAAATGTGGTGACCCAGGAAGTACGTGAAGAAAGTATTTCAAGATGGAGGAAATTGTGACCAATCGTGTCAAATGCTGCCAAGAAGATGAGGATGAAAGTTGACCGTTGGATTTGGCAAACTGGACGTCTAATGACTATTGACTCCAAGTGAGACTGGATAAATGGCATCCCTTCATAAATTGTCAAGGACAGGACACAGTGTTCGTGATCACAGTTACTAGCATCCCACAGGGAATAGGTCCCTCACACCTCTTGAATTGCAGGAGTGGCAACCCCAGTGAAATGTGAAGGAACCACTGTCACTCAAAGTACTTATTTTAATGGCCTCAGAAACTTGGGGTTTGTCAGGGTCTGGGCACTCAGGTGGGTGGCTGTGAAAACCTGAAGTGAACCACATTCTTGTTACCACTCACCGGTCTTTATTTTTAGGTGAACAAGGAAGAAAAATCTAGGTTTTTTTCTTTTCTTTTTTTTTTAATGCAGAACAAACCCTCAGCTCCATTTTAGCTTCAAGCCCTCATTGAAATGCTCAGCAGGTGTGGTAGCTTAGGGCAAGTTTCACTGGGGAGGATTTCACTTTCTCTACTAGCATGATGATTGGTTGATTGGTTGGTTGGTTGGTTGATTGGTTGGTTTTTTGATTCTTTGATGCATTCATTCATTCATTCATTCATTCACTTAGGACTTATTTATTCAACAATCCTTGCTGGAGACAAGCATACTAGAGCTATGTAAAACAGAAGACCTAGTTCAAAGTCGTGTTGGCGGGGTGGGGCATGACAGCAGATAAAGGCCATGCAGTGGGTGGGATTAGTGCCAGGACAGAAGCAGGATAGTTGCTGCCGGGAGCACCAGAATAAGAGAGGGCTCAGCTTCATCTGGGGAGCTGGAAACCACCTGCCGGTGAGGCCAAGGGCTGCCTGGGGCTTGAAGGAATCAGTCAAGTCCCCCAGACTGGGAGTGGGATAGGCAGGTATCCAGGGCGGATGAAGCAGCATAAGGTGAAGGCAGGAAACTGCAAGGCCTTTGCAGAACTTAGACCATAAATGGAGGGAAGACTTGCAAGAGCTGAGCCTGGACAAGTAATGATAGTAATTACTATTAGTAACAATAGCGCTGGGTAACATTTATTCAGTTAGTTGAATAGCAACGTTTATTGCGTGGTTGCTGTGTGCCAGGCCCTTTTAAATGGAGGGAACACTGTATCCTGTAGTGTTTAGGCAGAGCTATTCTAGGCTCCTTTTCTATCCAGGCCGGAGATGATGGTTCCAATGCACAGACTCCCACATTCTGGAGTGGGTACCGCAGTGCCTAGGTGGAACTTGCCAAGGAGGTGTCCGACAACTGATCTCCGGACCGCTATGTGTTTATCTGCCCCGGACCACAAAAGAGAGGCCAGAAGATGGGGGGATTCCTTCAAAGGAGTGGTCCCTGTAGGTGAGCACTCCCCCCCCCTTAATCCCCCCTTCAACCGGGGACACGTGGGTGGTGCTTTTCTCTTGGGCGCCGGTTGGGAGGGACTTCAATGAAGCAAGCCTCCGAGAGCCTGTCATGTGTGTTCCACAGCCTCAGAGACACAGTGGGCTGGGGTGTGACTCACTTTTAAGAAGTCTCAAGGGCTTTTGAGAGGCTGCCTGAGTGGCTTTGGCAGCCCAGCAGGGGGCAGCACCACTGTCCTTGCGTTGAAAATGGGACCAAGGGTGCAGAAGCGTTGCCCAGGGACCGTGATACTTCTAGCCCTTTGCATCCTGGCTGAGGGGGGAGAAGCTTTAACTCTGAATGAAGTGAGCAGTTTTGATCATCATATTGAAGAAACACAATATTTACTAAAATGAGACAGGAGACCACTGTGACTATTATTATCATTGGTGGGATTGTCCCAGACTGAGCAGACAAGCCAGGAGGACTGCCCAAGATTTCATCCAGGGGCAGAAACTAGCCTGCAAGAGCAGGTTTGGACGAGGCTGTGGAAGGCCTGCTGGAGTGGCTTCCTAGTCTCACCTTCAGGCCTTGCCATGGGATGGAACAGGCGCAGGCCTGCCCGGTGTCCAATGAGGTCAGTCTTATTATTCTCATTCGTCTACAGATGAGGAAATTGAGGCACAGGGCTGCGGCACAGGGTTTTGAGAGGATACATTAGAGGTGAGGGGAGGCTTGTGGCAGCTCCAGAATTCCAGTATAGGACAGGCAGATGGGTCTCCCTGTCAGTGGAGAAGGAGGTAAGAGCTGTTCTCCGTTCCCAAGATAAGCAGACTGTCTTCCTTGATGTTACCTGAAGTGGTTTCGGAGGGAGGAGGCTGGTGGAGATCCGGGCTGGAGATGGTTAAGTCCCTGACCCAGGGCTGCCTCTAGGGCTCCCCCTGGGTGAGACCCACGGCAGTGCAACAGTCCTGGGGTAGATCTGGGTATGTAGACCTCGCCCTTGAGATGGAAATCCCAGATGGAATTCAGGAGCTGCCAAAGGTCAGAAACTTACCCCAGATCAGGGCTGGAGAGAAGACAGATTGCAGAAAGATGCCCAGAATTTTGCTTCTAAAAAGAAGCAAGTTTCATGAAGTTTGGGAGAAAAAGCTAGAGGAGATGACACAGTGGGAAAACCCTAGTGCAAGACAGCTACTCAGCACTGCCTTCTTGTAGTGTAAGTTGCCTTCCAGTTCCTTCTCTGTCTAGTTGTGTCGCCCTGGGAAACACCACTCTAGCCTTTACACCCTTTAGATGTTGACATAAGTTTGGGGAGTAAACCAAGGGCCCATCCCAAGAAGCTCACCACCTCCAAGGGTTGCTTTGTGCCCCTTTACAGCAAAAAGAGTAGCCCCACCCCCCACCACGCCTGCTTGGCCTCGACTCCAGGAAGCAAACAACTTACAGATTCTAAACAATACTCCTTATTTGTTTAACATTTTACTGGCCCCACCTGGCTCCAGGGATATTTACAAGTGTCTATTATAGGGCAAAAACACCCCAGCTGGGTTTCCAGCATCCACAACACTTTTGCATAACAGCTTCCCTCCCTGGCAGCAACAAGGGAACCCTGTGCAGTCCAGGGTGCAGAGGACAAGGACTTGGGTAGGTCTCTAGTCTCAGCCATGCTGATTACCATGGGCCCTCGGGCGAGTCACTCTGCCCCTCTGATTAACAGTTTTCTCTTCTGTGAAATGGGCATGCAATTTGTCCCTGGGGTCTTAGAAGATGGTTGTGAAAATCAAGTAAGCTAAGAAGTAGGGCTTCACCAGTGGTCAAGTACATGCACAGGCAAAGGCATGGATATTCTTCTAAACCTACAAATACCTCCTTCTCCTCTTGTTATTTTACTGTGGTTCTTGGGTGGGTGTGAATGAATTCTGCGCTGCCCATGGGTGTAGGACCAGAGCACTGTAGGGAAGTATTCTCAGGACCCTTGTGGCTGGAAGTTCTGGTCCCCTAGCCAGTTAGAGAAGGTGGCTGGGTCAGCATAAGCCACACCCAGGGCAAATCCAACTGACGTGGCTTTGCACCAGGTGCTGGGACCTACGAGCACCCTGAGGGGTGGTCCAGACTCATGCAGCTGGTAAGGAGCAGAGCTAGGATTTAAAACCTACTCACCTTAGTGCCCAGGCTCCTTCCCCTACCCCCCATTTCCAACATCAACAGCATCCCCCCTGAACCCCCCAGTCACTGTGTGAGGGACAATGTCACAGCTAGTGGAGCACATGATACTGGCAATCCAGAGCATCTTGTTCAAGAATCAGCCTCTCTGGGTACTTATTTCTCAGACAGTTGACACTCCTTTTAAAACCTTGACCACTTTTTAGGTTTTTTTGGGTTAAAAATCTTTCCAAACCATAGTAAACATGTCCCTACCTCCTCAAAAGAGTACAGACAACTCTCAAGTTTGTAATAAACTTGATTTCCAGTGCAAAGATACTGCATTGAAATAACATCAAGCAAATCTGATTTTTCCATAGAAACGGTGTCATAATGATGGACTATGTCCTTCCCAGGGATCCAAGGTCCAATTTTAATAAGAATGAACACATGATTAAATTGAATTCGCCATTGGGGTGCCTGGGTGGCTCAGTCATTAAGCGTCTGCCTTCGGCACAGATCATGATCCCAACATCTTGGGATCGAGTCCCGCATCGGGCTCCCTGCTCAGCGGGAAGCCTGCTTCTCCCTCTCCCACTCCCCCTGCTTGTGTTCCCTCTCTCGCTGTCTCTCTCTGTCAAATAAATAAAATCTTAAAAAAAATAAATTGAATTCACCATTAATCAATATAAATAGCTCTTGTGTCCCTGATACCTTAGTAGAGTGCCCTAACACCTAGTAGGTGCTCAGTAAACCTTTGCTGAATTAATAAAAAATGAATATATACTAGGTGACACAAAGCTATAAAATAAAATACAGTAATCAATAACATTTAATTATTATGTTTCCCAGGAGAGGGGCCGGGTGCTAGGGAACCCTGAGATAGAAGATATACAGGGGCTGGAAAAATTTCCTGGATCTGGAGGGAAAGCCAGCTCTATCTGAGAGCAGGACTAAATAATTTCAGATTTTCTATTTCTTCTTGAGTCAGCTTTAGTAGGATGTGCTTTGCAAGTAATCTGTCTGTTTCATCCAAGTTGTCAAATGTATCAGCATAAAATTATTCATTATTATCCATTGAAACTTTGTAGCATGTGCAGCAATGCTCCATCTTTCATTCCTGGTTTTGGTAAGCTGCATTGGTTTTTTCCCCCCTATCTTTTCTTTGTCAATCTAGCAGGATTTATATGTTTTATTCATCATTTCCCAGAAACAACTTTCGAGCTTGCTGATTTTTGCTGTTGTCTGTTTGCTTTGGTTTCACTGATTTCTATACATCTTTATAATGAACTTTGTTCAAGTTCAGTCTGCTCTTTTTTTCCTAGCTTTTAACATGAGAGCTTAGATAACAGACTTTAAAACTTTATTCTTTTTATAATACAGACATTTAGAGGTAAACATGTTTCCGTAAGAAGTGTTTTAGCTGAATCCTACATATCTCACTATATAATCTTTTCATTATGATTCAGGTTAAAATATTTTCTAATTCCCTTGGTGTTTCTTCTGTGACTCATGGGTAGAAGTGCTGAAGAAAATATAAAAATGTTAAATAAAGAAGGATCAGTAATGTTGCTGTTTGGATCCATGCTGTAGCCTGAGGTAAAAGGAAAAATCAGAAATACTGATCCTGCTATTATTTAAAATTTTGGTGTTTTGTTCCTCATGGATTTTTTTTTGCATTAATTTTCATTTTTAAAAAATTTATTTTTTATTTTTTTAAAAAAGACAATTTATTGCCTAAAATATTATTTATTATGATGACAGAGTTTGTTGGTGAACCTTTACTTTTTGCACCTAATGTGAGTGCCTCACTTGCCTTACCCTAATCCTGGTGCCAGTTCTATCAGTTATTGATGGAGTGATTGTCAAAATCTCCAACTGTGATTGTGAATTTGCTTATTTTTCCCTTTAATTCTGTGAATTTTTGCTTCACCTGCTTTGAAGCTTTATTTATTTTATTTTATTTGTTTAAGATTTTATTTATTTGACAGAGAGAGACACAGCGAGAGAGGGAACACAGGCAGGGAGAGTGGGAGAGGGAGAAGCAGGCTTCCCACCCAGCAGAGAGCCCAATGCAGGGCTCGATCCCAGGACTCTGGGATCATGACCTGAGCGGAAGGCAGATGCTTAATGACTGAGCCACTGAGGCACCTCTGAAGCTTTATTTTTATTTTATTTTTTAAAAGATTTTATTTATTTATTTGACCCAGAGGGAGAGACAGCGAGAGGGAACACAAGCAGGGGGAGCGGGAGAGGGAGAAGCAGGCTTCCCGCCAAGCAGAGAGCCCAATGCAGGGCTCGATCCCAGGACCCTGGGATCATGACCTGACCCGAAGGCAGACGCTTAACCGACTGAGCCACCCAGGTGCCTCTGAAGCTTTATTTTTAAGGTTATATTTTAAGTGTATATTTTTAAGACTATTATTATTTTTTTTGTAATGAATTGATCCTTTTAACATTATGGAAAGTTCCTCTTTTTCTCTGGCAATATACCTTGTCTTGAACTCTACCTTGTCTGATATGAGTATACCCACACCAGCTTTTTTATGCCTCGCCTTTGCATGTTATGCATTTTTTCCATCATTTGAATTTCACATCTGCTTTCTTCTTTATGTTGAGAGTTCTCTCCTGTCAACAATGTAGAGTTGGGTCTTGCTTTAATTTTTTATTGTTTACTCTTTGATCCAGTCCGACAACTGCTATCTTTCAATTGGAGTGTTTATTTTATGCGTAAAGAGATTACTTTTACGGTCGGGTGCAGGTCTTCATTTTCTACTTGTTTTTTTGTTTTTGTTTTTGTTTGTCTTTTTCCCTCTGTTTCTTGATTTCTCCTTTTGGGTTTTCTTTTGAGATAACCGAATATTTTTAGTGTTCCATTTTAGCATTTGTGTTACTTCTTAGTGGTTCCTTTAGGTATTATAACATGCACTCTGAACTTATCACAGCTCACCTTGAATTAATATTACACCATTTCATGTAAAATGCAAGCATTGCAATGGATGGCAGAAATCCATTTACTCTTATCTTGTCTTCTGCTTTTCCTGTCACATATTTTACTTCTTCATAAGTTATAAACCCTATAATACAATTAAAACATTTTTGCTTTAAGTGCTTAAGTGTCTTTTAAAGAAATTAAGAAAAAAAATCGTCATTATATTTACTGTCATACTTAACATTCCCAGTACTGCTCTTTTCTTCCATGAGATTCGCATTTCCATCTGCGTCAGTTCCCTTTAGCCTGAAAAATTGCTTTTACTATTCCTTCTGGTGTGGATCTGCCAGCAGTGAATTCTCTCGGCTCTTGTTTATCTGAGGATGTCTTCATTTCCCTGTATTTCTGAAGAAAACTTCTATTGGCTACAGAATTCTAGGTTGACTGACACTTCCCTTCACACTTGTGAAGTTGTAAATCCGTTGTCTTCTGTCATCCCGTTTCTCCTGAGAAGGCAGCTCTCACTCCCATTATTGTTGCCCTGTACTTAATGTATCTTTTCTTTTTTTTTATTCTGGATGCTTCTAAGATTTTCTCTAACTTTCATTTTCAGACAATTTGATTATGATGTGGATTTCTTTATATTTTTTCCTGCTTGGGGTTTTTGACCTTTTCAGGGCTTATAGTTTTTGGGACTTGTCAGAAATTTGAAAAGAAAAATAATTTGGCCATTATTTCCCCTTGTATTTTTTCTGTTCCCTTATCGCTCTCTTCTTATGAGATGAACGTGTGTTAACCTGCTGGTTAGGTCCTACTAACTATTTATCCAGTTTGAATAATTTCTATTGTGTTTCCTTCAAGTTCACTGATCATTTCTTTTTTTTTTAATGTTATTATGTTATGTTAGTCACCATACAATACATCATTAGTTTTTGATCACTGATCATTTCTTATGTCCAGTCTGCTTTAAGCCCATTCAATACATTTTTACAGCTTTATTGATGTGTAATTGACATATAATAAATTACACATGTTTAAAGTGTAAACTTTGAAGAATTTTGACATATGTAACCATCATAAAACCATCACCACAATTAAGAAAATGGATTTACGGGGGAGGAACAAGATGGCGGAGGAGTAGGAGACCTAAATTTCGTCTGGTCCCAAGAATTCAGCTAGATAGGGATCAAAGCATTCTGAATACCTACGAAGTCAACAGGAGATCGAAGAAAAGAATAGCTGCAACTCTATGACAGAAAAGTGACCACTATCTGGAAGGTAGGACATGTGGAGAAGTGAATCCAAGGTGATATTCAGGAGGATAGATGGCAGGGGAGGGGGCCTCTGTCAGCCGCTTCTGGCAAGTGATAGAGCTGCAGAGCACAAAATCAGAACTTCTAGAAGTCTGCTCTGCTGAGGGGCGTCACTCCAGTGGCTAAGCAGGGGGGTGGAAACTTCGTGGGACAGTGTGGTCTCAGGACCCTCGGGGTCACAGAAAGACCTGGGGTGCCTGAGTGTGGCAGAGCTCCCAGGTATTGGAGCAGGGAAGCTGGCTGCAGAGATGGAGCCGAGGAGCGGGCTCTCAGCTCAGGGTTGCCATAAACCATGATCCGCCTCACAGTCGGGCCACTGCTCTTCCAGCAGGGACCCAACAAGTGGCAGATCCGGGGAAACTCCCCTTCCTCCCCCGGGAGGAGTGGCATGGGAGCGCACCACAGGGGTCTGCTGGGTTTGGAGACTCCACACGGGGTCAGGTGCCAGAGAGACAAATGCTCGGTCACAGTCCGGGTGAGCACGGAGTGCAGCAGGAGACCGGGGAGACGGGAGTGATTGACTGCTTTTCTCTGGGGGCACACTGAGGAGTGGGGCCCCGAGTTCTTGGCTCCTTTGGGGCAGAGATTGGGAGGCCGCCATTTTCATTCTCGGCCTCCAAAGCTGTACAGAAAGCTTGCAGGGAACAAAAGCTCCTGAGAGCAAACCTGAGCAGATTACTTAGCCCAGCCCCAGCGAGGGCGGGACAATTCCACCTTCAACAAAGACATTTGAGAACCACAGCAACAGGCCTCTTCCCCAGAAGATCGGCAAGAACAGCCAGCCAAGACCAAGTTTACCGATCAATGAGAACGGCCAAACTCCAGCACTAGGGGAATACTGCACATAGAACTCATGGCTTTTTCCCCATGATTCTTTAGTCTTTCAAAGTTAATTTTTTTAATTTTCTTTATTTTTTTCTTTTTCAATTTTTTTCTTGAATTTTTCTTTTTCCCTTTTTCAACCAACATCTTATCAGCCCCTTTTTTTAAAAAAAATCTTTTTTATTTTTCATTTTTAGAGTCATATTCTATCCCTTCATAGTAGTTAAACTTATTTTTGGTATATATATAAGTTGTTCTCTCTTTAAAAGTTTGGGATCGTTTCTTCTAACAGACCAAAATATACCCTAAATCTCTAGTGTATGGCTTTGTTCTAGTCTCCTGTCTGATCACATTCTCTGCCCCCCCCTTTTTCTAAAATTTCTTGTCTTTCTTTTTTTCAGTTCCTTTTATAAAATCTTTTATAATTTTCATCTTTACAGTCATATTCCAACCCTTCATTGTATTTACCCTTATTTTTCTACATATATAAGTTTTTCTTTAGTTAAAATTTTGGGAGGCAGTTTCTTCTAACAGACCAAAATACGCCCAAAATCTAGTGTGTGGCACTGATCTATTCACCAGCCTGATCATATTTGATCATATTCTTTTTTTTTCTTTTTTCTTTCTTTCCCTTTCTTTTCCCCTGGTTTCAGGTCTCTTCTGATTTGTTTAGTGTATATTTTTCTGGGGTCATTGTTACCCTGTTAGCATTTTGTTCTCTCATTCATCTATTCTCCTCTGGACAAAATGACAAGACAGAAAAACTCACCTCAAAAAAAAAAGAACAAGAGGCAATACCGACTGCCAGGGACCTAATCAATACGGACTTTAGTAAGATGTTGGAACTAGAGTTCAGAATGATGATTATAAAAATACTAGCTGGGCTTGAAAAAAGCATGGAAGATACTAGAGAAACCCTTTCTGGAGGAATAAAAGAACTAAAATCTAACCAAGTTGAAATAAAAAAAAGGCTAATAATGAGGTGCAATAAAAAATGGAGGCGCTGGGGCGCCTGCGTGGCTCAGTAGTTAAGCGTCTGCCTTCAGCTTGGATCATGATCCCAGGGTCCTGGGATCGAGCCCCGCATCGGGCTCCCTGCTCTGTGGGAGGCCTGCTTCTCCCTCTCCCACTCCCCCTGCTTGTGTTCCCTCTCTCACTGTCTCTCTCTGTCAAATAAATAAATAAAATCTTAAAAAAAAAAATGGAGGCTCTAACTGCTAGGATAAATGAGGCAGAAGAGAGAATTAGTGATATAGAAGACCACATGATGGAGAATAAAGAAGCTGAGAAAAAAGAGAGTTAAACAACTACTAGATCATGAGGGCAGAATTCAAGAGATAAGTGATACCATAAGATGAAATAGTGTTGGAATAATTGGGATCCCGGAAGAAAAAGAAATAGAGAGGGGGCAGAAAGTATATTGGAGTAAATTATAGCAGAGAACTTCCCTAATTTGGGGAAGGAAACAGGCGTCAAAATCCAGGAGGTACAGAGAACCCCCCTCAATATCAATAAAAATAGGTCAACACCCCAACATCTAATAGTAAAACTTACGAGTCTCAGAGACAAAGAGAAAATCCTGAAAGCAGCTTGGGACAAGAGGTCTGTAACCTACAATGGTAGAAACATTAGATTGCCAATAGACCTATCCACAGAGACCTGGCAGGCCAGAAAGGACTGGCATGATATATTCAGAGCAGTAAATGAGAAAAATATGCAGCCAAGAATACTATATCCAGCTAGGCTGTCATTGAAAATAGAAGGAGAGATAAAAAGCTTCCAGGACAAACAAAAACTAAAAGAATTTGCAAACATGAAAACAGCCCTACAAGAAATATTGAAAGGGGTCCTCTAAGCAAAGAGAGAGCCTAAAAGCAACATAGACCAGAAAGGAACACAGACAATATACAGTAACAGTCACCTTATGGGCAATATATTGGCACTAAATTCTTATCTTTCAATAGTTACCCTGAATGTAAATGGGCTAAATGCCCCAATCAAAAGACACAGGCTATCAGATTGGATTAAAAAACAAGACCCATCAATATGCTGTCTGCAAGAGACTCATTTTAGACCCAAAGGCACCCCCAGATTGAAAGTGACGGGGTGGAAAACTATTTACCATGCTAATGGACATCAAAAGAAAGCTGGGGTGGAAATCCTTATATCAGACAAATTAGATTTTAAACCAAAGACTATAATAAGAGATGAGGAAGGGCACTATATCATACTTAAAGGGTCTATCCAACAAGAAGATCTAACAATTGTAAATATCTATGCCCCTAACATGGGAGCAGCCAATTATATAAGCCAATTAATAACAAAATCAAAGAAACACATCAACAACAATACAATAATAGTAGGGGACTTTAACAGCCCCCTCACTGAAATGGACAGATCATCTAAGCAAAAGATCAACAAGGAAATAAAGACTTTAACTGACACACTGGACGAAATGGACTTCACAGATATATTCAGAACATTTCATCCCAAAGCAACAGAATACACATTCTTCTCTAGTGCCCATGGAACATTCTAACATTCTCCAGAATAGATCACATCCTAGGTCACAAATCAGGTCTCAACCGGTACCAAAAGATTAGGATCATTCCCTGTATATTTTCGGACCACAATGCTTTGAAACTAGAACTCAATCACAAAAGGAAAGTTGGAAAGAACTCAAATATATGGAGGCTAAAGAGCATCCTATTAAAGAATGAATGGGTCAACCAGGAAATTAAAGAAGAATTTAAAAAATTCATGGAAACAAATGAAAATGAAAACACAACTGTTCAAAATCTTTGGGATGCAGCAAAGGCGGTCCTAAGAGGAAAGTATATAGCAATACAAGCCTTTCTCAAGAAACAAGAAAGGTCTCAAATACACAACCTCACCCTACACCTAAAGGAGCTGGAGAAAGAACAGCAAATAAAGCCTAAACCCAGCAAGAGAAGAGAAATAGTAAAGATCAGAGCAGAAATCAATGAAATAGAAACCAAAAGAACAGTAGAACTGATCAACGAAACTAGGAACTGGTTCTTTGAAAGAATTAATAAGATTGATAAACCCCTGGCCAGACTTATCAAAAAGAAGAGAGAAGTGACCCAAATAAATAAAATCATGAATGAAAGAGGAGAGATCACAACCAACACCAAGGAAATACAAACAATTATAAGAACATATTATGAGCAACTATATGCCAGCAAATTAGATAATCTGGAAGAAATGGATGCATCCCTAGAGATGTATAAACTACCAAAACTGAACCAGGAAGAAATAGAAAACCTGAACAGACCCATAACCACTAAGGAAATTGAAGCAGTAATCAAAAATCTCCCAACAAACAAGAACCCAGGGCCAGATGGCTTCCCAGGGGAATTCTACCAAATATTTAAAGAATAATTAATACCTATTCTGAAACTGTTCCAAAAAATAGAAATGGAAGGAAAACTTCCAAACTCATTTTATGAGGCCAGCATTACCTTGATCCCAAAATCAGACAAAGACCCCATCAAAAAGGAGAATTACAGACCAATATCCCTGATGAACATGGATGCAAAAATTCTCACCAAAATACTAGCCAATAGGATCCAACAGTACATTAAAAGGATTATTCACCACGACCAAGTGGGATTTATCCCTGGGCTGCAAGATTGGTTCAACATCTGCAAATCAATCAATGTGATACAATACATTAATAAAGGAAAGAACAAGAACCATACGATCCTCTCAATAGATGCAGAAAAAGCATTTGACAAAGTACAGCATCCCTTCTTTATTAAAACTCTTTAGAGTGTAGAGATAGAGGGTACATACCTCAATATCATAAAAGCCATCTATGAAAATCCCACGGCGAATATCATTCTCAATGGGGAAAAACTGAGAGCTTTCCCCCTAAGGTCAGGAACAAGGCAAGGATGTCCACTATCACCACTGCTATTCAACATAGTACTAGAAGTCCACACCACAGCAATCAGACAACAAAAAGAAATAAAAGGCATCTGAATCGGCAAAGAAGAAGTCAAACTCTCACTCTTTGCAGATGATATGATACTTTATGTGGAAAACCCAAAAGACTCCACCCCAAAACTGCTAGAACTCATACAGGAATTCAGTAAAGTGGCAGGATATAAAATCAATGCACAGAAATCAGTGGCATTCCTATACACCAACAACAAGACAGAAGAAAGAGAAATTAAGGAGTCGATCCCATTTACAATTGCACCCAAAACCATAAGATATCTAGGAATAAATCTAACCAAAGAGGCAAAGAATCTGTACTCAGAAAACTATAAAATAGTCATGAAAGAAATTGAGGAAGACACAAAGAAATGGAAAAATGTTCCATGCTCATGGATTGGAAGAACAAATATTGTGAAGACAGCAATGCTACCTAGAGCAATCTACACATTTAATGCAATCCCCATCAAAATACCATCCACTTTTTTCAAAGACATGGAACAAATAGTCCTAAAATTTGTATGGAACCAGAAAAGACCCCAAATAGCCAGAGGAATGTTGAAAAAGAAAAGCAAAGCTGGTGGCATCCCAATTCCGGACTTCCAGCTCTATTACGAAGCTGTCATCATCAAGACAGTATGGTACTGGCACAAAAACAGACACACAAATCAATGGAACAGAATAGAGAGCCCAGAAATGGACCCTTAACTCTATGGTCAACTAATCTTCAACAAAGCAGGAAAGAATGTCCAATGGAAAAAAGACAGTCTCTTCAACAAATGGTGTTGGGAAAATTGGACAGCCACATACAGAAGAATGAAACTGGACCATTTCCTTACACCACACACAAAAATAGACTAAAAATGGATGAAAGACCTAAATGTGAGACAGGAGTCCATCAAAATCCTAGAGGAGAACACAGGCAGCAACCTCTTCGACCTCAGCCGCAGCAACTTCTTCCTAGAAACATTGCCAAAAGCAAGGGAAACAAGGGCAAAAACGAACTTTTGGGACTTCATCAAGATAAAAAGCTTTTGCACAGCAAAGGAAACAGTCAAAAAAACCAAAAGACAACCGGCAGAATGGGAGAAGATATTTGCAAATGACATATCAGATAAAGGGTTAGTATCCAAAATCTATAAAGAACTTATCAAACTCAACACCCAAAAAACAAATAATCAGGAACTGGACAGAAGACATGAACAGAGATTTTTCCAAAGAAGGCATCCAAATGGCCAACAGACACATGAAAAAGTGCTCAACATCCCTCGGCATCAGGGAAATCCAAATCCAAATATCAATGAGATACCACCTCACACCAGACAAATGGCTAAAATTAACAAGTCAGGAAACAACAGATATTGGTGAGGATGAGGAGAAAGGGGAACCTCCTACACTGTTGGTGGGAATGCAAGCTGGTGCAGCCAGTCTGGAAAACAGTATGGAGGTTCCTCAAAAAGTTGAAAATAGAGCTACCATACGACCCAGCAATTGCACTACTGGGTATTTACCCCAATGATACAAATGTAGTGATCCGAAGGGGTACATACACCCCAATGCTTATAGCAGCAATGTCCACAATAGCCAAACTGTGGGAAGAGTCAAGATGTCCATCAAAAAATGAATGGGTAAAGATGTGTATACACACACACACACACACACAGACACACAGACACACACTGGAATATTATGCAGCCATCAAAAAACCCCAAAATCTTGCCATTTGCAATGACGTGGATGGAACTAGAGGGTATTATGCTAATTGAAATAAGTCAATCAGAGAAAGACATGTATCATATGATCTCACTGATATGAGGAATTCTTTTTTTTTTTTTTTTTTTTTTAAAGATTTT